>NC_048569.1:20094890-20369890 GCF_013265735.2 Oncorhynchus mykiss | reverse complement strand
TGTAACTGAGCAAAAGACAAACATGTATAATTGAAAAATAGTTGGACTGGTGAGGAGAGGCCCAGTGAGTGCCAAATGCCAAAAACCTAGAGCGGACTTGATCCAGTAGGATCAGTCCGGAGCCAGTACAAAAGGGCTCTGAGATTTGCAGCCCAAAAGTATATCTGAAAATTTGGTAGAGCTAAACCACCCAAATGCCCTAGACTTCTGTAAATGTGTTCTTTTTTTTTTTTACCAATCTGTGGTACCTTACCATCCCAAATAAAATGACCCAATGAATAAAACAAAGATTTTGGAATAAAAATGGCTAAACATTGAAATAAAAATAATAAATTGGGCAACACATTCATTTTAATGACATTAATCCTTCCAATAATAGAAAGAGGTAGAGACTTCCAAAAAGTAAAATATTGTTTCAAACTGTCTGCTAGAGCAAATAAAATAAAATAAAATGTAATTTGTCACACGCGCCAAACACAACCTTAGAGTGAAATGTTTACTTACAAGCCCTTAAACAGCAATGTTAAGAAAACAAAAGTTAAGAAAGTATTTACTAAAATAACCTAAAGTAAAAACTATATATATATTTTTATATCAACTCAGCAAAAAAAGAAATGTCCTCTCACTGTCAACTGCATTCATTTTCAGCAAACTTAACATGTGTAAATATGTGTATGAACATAACAAGATTCAACAACTGAGACATAAACTGAACAAGTTCCACAGACAAGTGACTAACTAACATGGATTAAAAACCTCTTCCGTCTACCCCCTCCTTTTTCAAACATTCTGTTAAAAATCGCGCAACATTTCAGCGTCCTGCTACTCATGCCAGGAATATAGTATATGCATATGATTAGTATGTGTGGATAGAAAACACTCTGAAGTTTCTAAAACTGGTTAATTAAATCACGGCTGTGACTATAACAGAGCGGGTGTTTCATCGAAAAGCGCAAGAAAAACTGGTCACTGAAAACGGAAAAAAATATCCATGCGCCACTTGCATGTATTGTTTAAGGGACACCAAATTAAATGGGGCCGATATTGCAATTCCTACAGCTTCCACACGATGTCACCAGTCTTGTCATTTTCCTGGGAGTTATTTCTTGGTCAAACAAAGGAGAGAGATTCCATTCCATCCGGTCTCCGACAGGACGTCTTGGAAGAGAGATTTCCCAAACATGATTTGAAGACGTGGAGCTATTGAATACACATCACCCCGTGTTCAATTTGATAGATTATTAACGTTTACTAATACCTAAAGTTGGATTACAAAAGTATTTCGAAGTGTTTTGTGAAAGTTTATCGTCAACTTTTTTAATTTTAAAAAATGACGCTACGTTTTGAAACTGTGTTTTTTTCTGAATCACACAGTTTCCATATATGGATATTTTGGGTATATCTGGACCGATTTAATCGAAAAAAAATACCCAATAGTGATGTTTATGGGGCATATAGGAGTGCCAACAAAGAAGCTCGTCAAAGGTAATGAATGTTTTATATTTTATTTCTGCTATTTGTGTAGCGCCGGCTACGCAAATTATTTTGTTTACGTCACCTTCAGGTATTTCGGGGTGTTGCATGCTATCAGATAATAGCTTCTCATGCTTTCGCCGAAAAGCATTTTAAAAATCTGACTTGTTGGCTAGATTCACAACGAGTGTAGCTTTAATTCAATACCCTGCATGTGTGTTTTAATGAACGTTTGAGTTTTAACGAGTACATTTAGCATTTAGCGTAGCGCATTTGCATTTCCAGGTGTCTGGATGAGACATCTGCGTCTCAGGTAGGAGCAAGAAGTTAATGTGTCCCTAAACAAAGGGAGGGTCAAAATCAAAAGTAACAGTCAGTATATGGTGTGGCCACCAGCTGAATTAAGTACTGCAGAGCATCTCATCCTCATGGACTGCACCAGATTGCCAGTTCTTGCTGTGAGATATTACCCCACTCTTCCACCAAGGCACCTGCAAGTTCCCAGACATTTCTGGGGGGAATGGCCCTAGCCCTCACCCTCCGATCCAACAGGTCCCAGACGTGCTTAATGGGATTGAGATCCGGGCTCTTCGCTGGCCATGGCAGAACACTAACATTTCTGTCTTGCAGGAAATCACACACAGAACAAGCATTATGGCTGGTGGCATTGTCATCTGCGTTGATATTGCCTGCAATGACAACAAGCTCAGTCTGATGATGCTGTGACACACCGCCCCAGACCATGATGGACCCTCCACCTCCAAATCGATCCCGCTCCGAAGTACAGCCCTCGGTCTAACGCTCATTCCTTTGACGATAAACGCGAATCCGACCATCACCCCTGGTGAGACAAAATTGTGACTTTTCAGTGAAGAGCACTTTTTGACAGTCCTGTCTGGTCCAGTGACGGTGGGTTTGTGCCCATAGGCGACGTTGTTGCCGGTGATGTCTGGTTAGGACCTGCCTTACAACAGGCCTACAAGCCCTCAGTCCAGCCTCTCTCAGCCTATTGCGGACAGTCTGAGCACCGACAGAGGGAGTGTACGTTCCTGGTGTAACTCGGGCAGTTGTTGTTGCCATCCTGTACCTGTCCCTCAAGTGTTATGTTCGGATGTACCGATCCTGTGCAGGTGTTGTTACACGTGGTCTGCCAGTGCGAGAACGATCAGCTGTCCGTCCTGCCTCCCTGTAGCGCTGTCTTATGCATCTCACAGTATGGACATTGCCATTTATTGCCCTGGCCACATCTGCAGTCCTCATGCCTCCTTGCAGCATACGTAAGGCACATACACGCAGATGAGCAGGGACCCTGGCCATCTTTCTTATGGTGTTTTTCAGAGTCAGTAGAAAGGCCTCTTTAGTGTCCTAAGTTTTCATAACTGTGGTCTTCATTGCCTACCGTCTGTAAGCTGTTAATGTCTTAACGACCATTCCACAGGTGCATGTTCATTAAATGTTTATGGTTCATTGAGCAAGCATGGGAAACAGTGTTTAAACCCTTTACAGTGAAGATCTGTGAAGTTATTTTGATTTTTACGACTCATCTTTGAAAGACAGGGTCCTGAAAAAGGGATGTTTCTTTTTTTGCTGAGTTTATTAAGGCACTCTGCAAATAATCGAGACAGGACTGGGCAAAGCAGACCGGAAAACATCTTGTAAAATTTGTTTGGAAAATGGTCCGGACCCAGTGTTTTACCATTTTTCATTGTGGACACTGCAGTTGCAATCTCTTCAGGTGTAAATTCTTCTTCTAAACCGTCATGGGAGTCTGTATCAATTGAAGGCATATTCAGACCATCAAAGAACGAATCAATTAGCAAAGGGTTTTGAGGAGATTGAGGTGTATAGCACAGAATAAAATTGTTTGAATTGATCATTGATCTCTTTATGTATAACTGTGGTAGCACCAGACAGGGTCCTTATTTGTGGGATTAAACGTGAGGCCTCAGATTTACGGATCTGATGTGTGGCCTTGTCACCTTGTTCATCCACTCTGTGTCGAGCTCATACGAGTAATTGTTCAGTTTGTCTGGTAGAGAGCTCGTCAAATTCCGATTGTAATGGCTGGTGTTCTTTATATAGATCAGAGGAAGGATCTGAAGTATACTTCTCCTCCAATGTAGCTATGGCTTCGCTCAGGTCTCGAAGCCGCTGAGAGCGAGCTTTGTTTTTGTTGGCTGTATAAGAAATAATTTGGCCACGTAGGTAAGCTTTGAGGGACTCCCATATGGAAGAGCTGGACATACAGTACCAGGGGTTGAATTAATTTATAGGAATTAGGTGATTTCAGAATAAATTAAATTGACAAACTCCTTATCTGAGAGTAAAATGGGGTTAAGACGCCATTGATAACACATAGGAGGTTGCTGGGGAAACTCTAGCTCAAGCACTAATGGTGAAAGGTCAGAAATAATAATACTGTCATATCTTTGAAGGTTAGGCAGAAGTTTTATGTCCAAAAATAAGTAATCAATGCAGGAGTATGTTTGAAGAATATGAGGAAAAATAAATACTGTCTATCTGTAGGGTGTAGGAAACGCCAGGCCTCACAGATAGCATAATTCTGCAGAAAAGATTGAATAAGTAGGGCACATTTAGAAGGGCCGGTAGTTCTTCATGAGGACTTGTCAAGAACTGGGTATATTGTACAGTTGAAATCCCCCCCTAAAAATCATTGAATGGGAATCTAAATATGGTATAGCAGATACAAAGGTAGAAAGGAAACTTGTATCATCCCAATTGGGAGCATAAACACTAGCCAAAACAAGAGGGGAAGAAGCCAGTTTACCAGTTACTAGGATGTATTGTCCCTTAGGCTCAGAATAACCTCAGGAGCTACAAAGGGAGTAGATGTATCAACCAAAATGGCATCACATCTTGATTTACTACGAAAATTAGAGTGGAACAGTCTTTTGTAGAAATGCTAAATTTGTGTTCAACCCTTTAAATGTGTCAGCACCATCTTACGTTTCACAGTGTTGTTAGGAAGTTAAAGATTGGTAGCAAATGGGTCTTCTAAATGGACAATGACCCCAAGCATACTTCCAACGTTGTGGCAAAATGGCTTAAGGACAACAGAGCCGAGGTATTGGAGTGGCCATCACAAAGCCCTTACCTCAATCCTATAAAATGATTAAATGTCAGGAATTGTGAAAAACTGAGTTTAAATGTATTTGGCTAAGGTCTACAGTATGTAAACTTCCGACTTCAACTGCATGTAAACAAACTCAATAGGTCGATGAGACAGCATGGAAACAAACACAGCATGGAAACAATTACGTAAACCCTTACAAAAATGTAATACAAATGGCTGAATGTTTTTAAGGCAAGCACATTAGATGAACAAAACATTCGATCACATCAAATAAGCCTGAGTGGGTTCGCCAACTGCCGAACTATACAGGAAGAGTACAGTTATAACTAAACATAGTTATACCACAGGAGGGGTAGTTACTTACACAGTGAGAAAGCAACAGTTGCTGATCCATGAACAAGTTCAAGACTTCTTGATGTGGCGTTGAACGTGAGCCGTCGCCTACTCCAGAGATTCAATTGTGCAGAATTTTTCATGAGAAAGCCATAGACGGTCCGGAAATCGCAGTCCGTACTTTACACCTGGAAAGTCCCGTAGTAGTCGTTTGGCCAGTTAGATAGAGAAGCTATGTCCTTGAAAGCTGAGTGGTATTGCGGGCTCGTTGGAGAATCTCCATCTTCTCATGGAAAAAGTGCACTTGAAGAATGATGTCGTGGCGCCTCTCACTGTCCCGGTGCTTTGGGCGCAGTGACCGGTGGGCACGATCAAATCAAATCAAATTGTATTTGTCACATGCTCCGAATACAACAGATGTAGACCTTACAGTGAAATGCTTACTTACTTACAAATCAGGGGCTTCTCATCCACGGCGAGAACATCCTTCAGCAGTCGACTCTGGGACAATACCAGTCTCAGGTTATTGGGGCGAGAAATTCCCTCTAAGCTCAAGCAGCCCAGAGGATCGATACAGCTCTCCTGTACCTTATTCAGATCCGCACTCAGGCATTTCACGTCAGCCTCCAGAGAGGTAGTCAGGTCGGAGACACTGGTAGCGGAGGGCTCCAGTGCTGCAATCTTCATGGTGTGCATCTCTGTTGTTGTTTTGAGTGATGTGATCGCTGGCACGTCTCGTTTCGCAGGATAGTTAAATCTGCTTTTAAAGTATCCGAAACCTCTGATATTCAGGCCTCAATCGTAGCAACTACCTCCGTTATCATTTCAACTATCTCCGAGTGTTGTAGCATGATGGCCTCGAGAATGTTCATTTCAGCGCCACCAGGCAAAGCCACACCCCCGGGTAAAGTGCTAGTCTCCGGGCCCTCAGACTCAGGAGAGGGCGATGATAAAAATGGGTCTTGTGTTTCATTGACATGCTGACATTTAAAGCAAAGTAGTCTTGGGTATTATGGAAAGGGATCACCAAACTAATATCTGAAAATAAATACAGTTTTGCTGCAAAATTCACATTAACTTTAAGAATACTGCAGGAGCCAACAAAAAACACGTCAATCGCACATTGCGGGCCTCGCGGCGCCCTCTCTCCCCTCTCTCTCTCTCTACCCTCTCTCTCTCTCTCACCCCCATATCTCCTTCACTCCCCCATCTCTCTTACTCTCTGCCTGCCAACATCTCTCTCTCTCTTTTGTTCTTGCTTTCCCTCCCGCTCTGCCTACCCCATCTCTCTCTCCACCTCTCTCTTTGTCTTTCTCTCTCCATACTCCCTCTCTCCATCTCTCAACTTCAAAGCCATTCATATCTCCCAGAATGCAGCTGTGTTTGGGCTAATTAAGGATTGATCGCTCGGCTCTCAAACCCCCCACATCCTGTATGTGAGCGGGGCCAGATGATTCCCCAGTGTGTGTGTGTGTGTGTGTGTCTGTGTGTGTGTGTGTGTGTGTGTGTGTGTGTATTCGTAAATCAGAGACGGCGTATTAAATATCATAAATAGATAATAACCCAACCAAGATGGAAACCAGGGAGCCGCCTCCAAACTCCACACCACACACTGATTAAAAACAGGCTCAGCTAATGAGAGAAACCATATGTACGCACACAAACATACCAGATGAAAACATACACACACATATGCACCCATTTTCAAACACACACAAAGCACTTAACTGTGGAGACAACCATCGTGCTACAACATAGCAGTTCTATGACCACAGTTACAGTATCACAATAAAGCTCAACGTCATTCAAAGCCAACAGGTGGAGAACTACATCTCCACTCTGACTACATCATCATCATCAGAGCCCCTGGCAGTGAGTCCTCATGTTAACTCTCATGACCTCTTCATTACACAACTTAATGATTCACTCACTTTTATTGGCCAATGTCAAAGATGAATGAAAGGTGGATGCTAGGTGGTGGAGAGTGGTGATAAGAGCACCTAGTGGCTGAAGCCCAGGGAAGGCACATTAATAGAATAATACAGATTTGCAATTAATAAAAGTGTTAATACAGTGTGATGCCTGCAATTTGAATTGTATTCCTCCAATCATTTAGACACAGTGTAGTGGTCCTTTTGGTTCCCTTTGGTCACCCACTATGGTTCAGGAAACACAACCTTTCACCTGGGACTCTGTTTGGTAAGACAGAGAGTGAGAGACTTTGTGATTAGGAAGAATATGGAAAAGCTATATATAAGGGAACAGCTGGTAGTGTGTGTGTGTGTGTGTGTGTGCGTGTGCGTGTGCGTGTGTGTGTGTGTGTGTGGAAAGTTAAGGAGACCATTTCCAATGCCACCCTCCCAAGGGAATCCTCAACAGCATATGGCCAGATCAACAGCAGGCCAGATCATGTTTCTATGTATTAAAATCTGTTAATAAGCTAGAAATAACTGACGTGTGTTGCCTGAATTTTCACACCGCAAGCTCTAATTAATTAGAATAAAATGAGGTTTGTTTCATTACAATGTTAATAAAACAAAGGGTATTTTCAAATGAAATTCGGTTCCTTAGGTCGGTTTCGAGGGAGCGTTTATGAGATTTCTACAAAATACGTTAATAAGTCCTGAAAATAACAATTTCGGGATGCGATTTGCGAGACACACAACCTACATGACGTCATGTAAGCTAGCTTGTTTACAACGTGCAAAAAGTTCAATGCAACTCGAGCCGCTACTCACACAGGTCCAGGATTAGTTTCAGCCAGGGTGTGTTTGCGTTTCACAAATGCTTTATAGTGTGGATCATTAAATACTCCAGGACACAGATCATACAGAGATATGTGAAAGTGCCCTACTGTAATTGAGAAAGAGAGAGAGAAAGAAAGAAGGTGAGAGAGAAAGAAAGAGGGTGAGAGACAAAGAAAGAAGGTGAGAGAGAAAGAAAGAAGGTGAGAGAGAAAGAAAGAGGGTGAGAGAGAAAGAAAGAAGGTGAGAGAGAAAGAAAGAAGGTGAGAGAGAAAGAAAGAAAGAGGGTGAGAGAGAAAGAAAGAAGGTGAGAGAGAAAGAAAGAAAGAAGGTCAGAGAGAAAGAAAGAGGATGAGAGAGAATGAAAGAAGGTGAGAGAGAAAGAAAGAGGGTGAGAGAGAAAGAAAGAAGGTGAGAGAGAAAGAAAGAGGGTGAGAGACAAAGAAAGAAGGTGAGAGAGAAAGAAAGAAGGTGAGAGAGAGAGAAAGAAAGAGGGTGAGAGAGAAAGAAAGAAGGTGAGAGAGAAAGAAAGAAGGTGAGAGAGAAAGAAATAAGGTGAGAGAGAAAGAAAGAAAGAGGGTGAGAGAGAAAGAAAGAAGGTGAGAGAGAAAGAAAGAAGGTCAGAGAGAAAGAAAGAGGGTGAGAGAGAAAGAAAGAAGGTGAGAGAGAAAGAAAGAGGGTGAGAGAGAAAGAAAGAAGGTGAGAGAGAAAGAAAGAAGCTGAGAGAGAAAGAAAGAGGGTGAGAGAAAGAGAGCGAGAGCTTGAGTTTAAAAAAAACATTATTGGGTCTAGGAACACACAACACAATAAACACTCAAACAAACAAAAACATGGTTCAACATCCATTAAAAACATGACACCGAACCTTCCTCCACAGTAACTAAACACAGCAACCTTTGAATACCATATATGCTCATAAACAGATCGATGTTGTTAACCAGTTTGTAATAAGCAAACTCAACCCTCAGTCTCGTTCCAACATCCCCTCCAGCATGCCCACCATATCCAGAGACCCTTGTCCCCGAATACTGTTCTTTCATATCTTCCAGATTGCTAATTTAGCTGCTCCTGACACAAAGTTAAGTAGGAGAACTACACCCCTTCGACCAAACCTGTACTTCGGCCCAAATATAAACTGTTGGGAAGAGAAAACCTCTCCCAGAGCCTAGAACCAACTGGTGATCAGGTCAATCATTCCAACCAACCTGGGACACTGTAAAAACAGATGTGCCAGAGTTTCAGACTCAGCACAGAATGGACACCCCTCCCCAACAGTAGGATCCAGGTGTAGCAGATGCATGTTGATGGATATGGCTCCATGTCTTATCCTCCATTGGAGGTCAGCTTTCCTCTTATCAGTAGGTAGTTTATATAAAGACCGCCTATGGCCTTTTGGGGAGGGCACCTGGACCAAACACACCCGCCCACCTCGTCAATTTTATCCATTCCAGGGTAGAAGCACGGGACACTTTTACACATATTATGTACATGGCCTTCTTCCCCACCGCCTTGAACTCCCCCAGCTCCGGGTTATCGAAGGAAAGCAGCATCCCCACGTCCTCCTCTAATTCCCCCGCCGCAGCACTAATATTCAGCGCAGGGAACACATAATCCAGGCCCTGAACCCATAGCATGGGACTGGATGAAAAAAAGGCTATTTGAAAATCCATATCCCTGGTAGCGTACCGGCCTTATGGGACATGTTGAAAACTCTCCAAGCCTGCATAACATACTCATAGAATGGAGTAAAGCCAGACAAATCACCCCCCCCCCCCCCCTCTAGCTTTAAAACCTGTTGAGGATATGGCTGACTTATGCCCCCTTTGGAGGAATTGGGTACCCCTAGTAAACTGAAAAAAAAATTGTCAAAAATTGCTAATATATGCATATAATAATTATTATTGGATAGAAAACACTCTAAAGCTTCTAAAACCGTTGGAATTATGTCTGTAAGTATAGCAGAACTCACAGGGCAGGCATTCTTCCAAACTAGTTTTGTGGTCATGAAAGTTGGAGCAACTTTGACGTCATCGCCCCCAACCTTCCCAACCACTTATGGATCTGGGGACACTTTCTATCTCTTCCACTAGATGTCCTCATTCTGTAGAGCGTTTAATCGTTCAAATCCCGCAGGAATTGGCCCTATGGGAGTGATTTGAGTAAGTGCCGCGAGAAAAAACCTGTGCGTTAGGGCACGAATTGGTCACAGCCATTCCTTTGTTCCAGTACTCAGAAGAAGGACAGACGACTAAACTGCACTTAGTTTGACCTGTTTAGTCGACATATAATATGTAATTTCGAAGTTTTGATGCGCAACTTTTCCGGACCAGAGGACATTTTGGGTGCATTTCAGCTGATGTTATTAGCAGTAGCTAATACAAAGACGCAAGACTTGAAACCAAACGATGTATTGGGTAAGTATGAAGCCTTCCAGAACATTCTGAACGAAGACCATCGAAGGTAAGGGAATATTTATGCTGAAATCTGTGTTTCTGTTGACTCCAACATTACGGAGAAATGTAGCTTGTATCTGAGCGCCGTCTCAGAATATTGAATAGTGTGCGATTTCTGTAACGTTAAAAATAAATGTAACAAAGCGATTGCATAAAGAAGCAGTGTATCTTTCTAAGAGGAATAGGTGCTTATCTAAGCCCAAACAGCCCACTCTCCACATCAATGTATAAGCTGTACTGACCCAGCTAGAAAAGTAACTTTACAACAGTCTCTGGGCTGCTTGAAGCCAGAATGCCATGATTCTAAAATAAATGTCCACCAGGCCTTGCCCATTCTCGTTCAGTGGCAGGTACAGGGACGCAGCCTAGATCCAGTGTTGTCCAGACCAGAAGAAATTGACAAGGGTCCTTTGAACCCCCAGTAGCTGTAAAATCATTAGTCTGTGCCACAGGGTAGAAGCAGCTAGGTTATTGGCTACCAGCACCCTTCCCCTGTAAGACAGCTGGGGTAGCACCCATTTCCACCTAGACAATCTGGCACACCTTCTCCCAGTTATTTTTTTGAAGGAGCGGACCTTATCTGAAGCTGACCTGCCCACAGTGATTCCCTCTTTTCCCAATTGACTCTAGCTGAGGAGGCCCCCTGATTCAAATTCAGAGCGTTTGAGAGAACCTTAACATCCTCACCCCCTGTAATAAAAACGGTCCCATCATCTGCAATCGCAGACAGTGCAATCGTGGGACCCTTCAAAACCCTTGGCACAAATAAACCAGTAAGCCTCGCTCTTAAAAAACAAAGCATTGGTTCAATTGCCAGACAACCATAATAATAACTCTTCTGAAATTGAGCATCCCTGCCTAATACCCATATGGATGGGGATGGGGCAGCTCAAACCACCCCCCACCTTCATCATACATGAGGTCCCAGCATACAGTAAACTCATCCAAGACAAAAAAAACATCCCCAAACCCAAAGGCTTTCACTGTTTTGAACAAGCACTGGTGGTCAACACGATCAAAAGCCTTCTCCTGATCCAAAGAAAACAAACGCACATTCACATCAGACAGTTAACAAATGTCTTAAACATCTCTTATTAGAAACAAGTTATCAACAATGGAGCGGTCAGGTACACAGTAAGACTGGTCCGTTTGGACCAACAGCCCCAGATATTCTTTCAACCTGTTTGAGAGAAACTTAGATATACAGTGGCTTGCAAAAGTATTCCCACCCCTTGGTGTTTTTCCTATTTTGTTCATTACAACCTGTAAATGAACTAGATTTTTATTTGGATTTCATGTAATGGACATACACAAAATAGTCCACATTGGTGAAGTGAAATGAAAAACAAACATTTAAAACGGAAAAGTGGTGCATTCATATGTATTCAGCTCCTTTGCTATGAAGCCCCTAAATAAGATCTGGTGCAACCAATTACCTTCAGAAGTCACATAATTAGTTAAATAAAGTCCACCTGTGTGCAAGCTAAGTGTCACATTATCTGTCACATGATCTCAGTATATCACTTGTTCGGAAATGCCCCAGAGTATGCAACACCGCTAAGCAAGCGGCATTATGAAGACCAAGGAGCTCTCCAAAAATATCAGGGACAAAGTTGTGGAGAAGTACAGATCAGAGTTGTGTTATAAAAAATATCTAAAACTTTGAACATCCCATGGAGCACCATTAAATCCATTATTAAAAAATGGAAAAGAATATGGCACCACAACAAACCTGCCAAGAGAGGGCCGCCCACCAAAACTCACGGACCATGCATGGAGGGCATTAATCAGAGAGGCAACAAAGAGACCAAAGATAACCCTGAATGGGCTGCAAAGCTTCACAGCAAGATTGGAGTATCTGTCCATAGGACCACTTTAATAACCTTTTATGCAAGGGGACAGTATTTTCACGTCCGGATGAAAAGCATGCCCAAATTATACTGCCTGTTACTCAGGTCCAGAAGCTAGAATATGCATATAAGTAGTATATGTGGATAGAAAACAGAACTCATATGAAGTGAGGTCTTCTGTAACAACACAGCTGACCTCACAAACGTATCAACATCAAAACATCTGCCAATTTAACAGATTTCCTAAAAGTTTGGTCCAGGAACACTATTTACCTCATTTAGATTTGTCACACCCTGACCATAGTTTGCTTTGTATGTTTCTATGTTTTGGTTGGTCAGGGTGTGATCTGAGTGGGCATTCTATGTTGGATGTCTTGTTTGTCTATTTCTATGTCTGGCCTGATATGGTTCTCAATCAGAGGCAGGTGTTAGTCATTGTCTCTGATTGGGAACCATATTTAGCCTGGGTTTCACTGTGTGTTTGTGGGTGATTGTTCCTGTCTCTGTGTTTTGCACCAGATATGGCTGTTTTTGGTTTTCCACATTTATTGTTTTGTAGTGTTCGTGTTTATCGTTTTTTCATTAAACATGAATCAATATAACCACGCTGCTTTTTGTTCCGCCTCTACTTCACAACAAGAGAACCGTTACAAGATTGTAAATTGAGTCATCGCCAGCTGTTACCATGTCAACAGATCTGGCAAATCTGACCATAATTCTATCCTTTTGATTCCTGCTGACAAGTAAAAACTAAAGCAGGAAGTACTTGTGACTCGCTCAATACGGAAGTGGTCAGATGATGCAAATGCTACACTACAGGACTGTTTTGCTAGAACAGACTGGAATATGTTCAGGGATTCATCCAATGGCATTGAGGAATGCACCATCTCAGTCATCGGCTTCTTCAATAAGGGCATCGATGACGACGTCCCCACAGTGACTGTACATACATATCCCAACCAGAAGCCATAAATTACAGGCAACATCCGCAACGAGCTAAAGGCTAGCATTTCCGGCGCCGACAGAGATGGCCGCCTCGCTTCGCGTTCCTAGGAAACTATGCAGTGTTTTGTTTTTTACGTGTTATTTCTTACATTAGTACCCCATGTCATCTTAGGTTTCATTACATACAGTCGAGAAGAACTACTGAATATAAGATCAGCGTCAACTCACCATCAGTACGACCAAGAATATGTTTTTCGCGACGCGGATCCTGTGTTCTGCCTTTCACCCAGGACAACGGAATGGATCCCATGCAGCGACTCAAAAAACGACTCAGAAAAAGAGGGAAACGAGGCGGTCTTCTGGTCAGACTCCGGAGACGGGCACATCGTGCACCACTCCCTAGCATCCTTCTCGCCAATGTCCAGTCTCTTGACAACAAGGTTGATGAAATCCGAGCAAGGGTAGCATTCCAGAGGGACATCAGAGACTATAACGTTCTTTGCTTCACTGAAACATGGCTCACTGGAGAGACGGTGCAGCCAGCGGGTTTCTCCACGCATCGCGCCGACAGAAACAAACATCTTTCTGGTAAGAAGAGGGGCGGGGGCGTATGCCTTATGGCTAACGAGACATGGTGTGATGAAAGAAACATACAGGAACTCAAATCCTTCTGTTCACCTGATTTAGAATTCCTCACAATCAAATGTAGACCGCATTATCTACCAAGAGAATTCTCTTCGATTATAATCACAGCCGTATATATCCCCCCCAAGCAGACACATCGATGGCTCTGAACGAACTTTATTTGACTCTTTGCAAACTGGAATCCATTTATCCGGAGGCTGCATTCATTGTTGCTGGGGATTTTAACAAGGCTAATCTGAAAACAAGACTCCCAACATTTTATCAGCATATCGATTCCGAAACCAGGGGTGGAAAAACCTTGGATCATTGTTACTCTAACTTCCGCGACGCATATAAGGCCCTGCCCCGCCCTCCTTTCGGAAAAGCTGACCACGACTCCATTTTGTTGATCCCTGCCTACAGACAGAAACTAAAACAAGAGGCTCCCACGCTGAGGTCTGTCCAACGCTGGTCCGACCAAGCTGACTCCACACTCCAAGACTGCTTCCATCACGTGGACTGGGACATGTTTCGTATTGCGTCAGATAACAATATTGACGAATACGCTGATTCGGTGTGCGAGTTCATTAGAACGTGCGTTGAAGATGTCGTTCCCATAGCAACGATTAAAACATTCCCTAACCAGAAACCGTGGATTGATGGCAGCATTCGCGTGAAACTGAAAGCACGAACCACTGCTTTTAATCAGGGCAAGGTGACTGGTAACATGACCGAATACAAACAGTGCAGCTATTCCCTCCGCAAGGCTATCAAACAAGCTAAGCGTCAGTACAGAGACAAAGTAGAATCTCAATTCAACGGCTCAGACACAAGAGGCATGTGGCAGGGTCTACAGTCAATCAGGGACTACAAGAAGAAATCCAGCCCAGTCACGGACCAGGATGTCCTGCTCCCAGGCAGACTAAATAACTTTTTTGCCCGCTTTGAGGACAATACAGTGCCACTGACACGGCCTGCAACGGAAACATGCGGACTCTCCTCCACTGCAGCCGAGGTGAGTAAGACATTTAAACGTGTTAACCCTCGCAAGGCTGCAGGCCCAGACGGCATCCCCAGCTGCGCCCTCAGAGCATGCGCAGACCAGCTGGCCGGTGTATTTACGGACATATTCAATCAATCCCTATACCAGTCTCCTGTTCCCACATGCTTCAAGAGGGCCACCATTGTTCCTGTTCCCAAGAAAGCTAAGGTAACTGAGTTAAACGACTACCGCCCCGTAGCACTCACTTCCGTCATCATGAAGTGCTTTGAGAGACTAGTCAAGGACCATATCACCTCCACCCTACCCGACACCCTAGACCCACTCCAATTTGCTTACCGCCCCAATAGGTCCACAGACGACACAATCGCAACCACACTGCACACTGCCCTAACCCATCTGGACAAGAGGAATACCTATGTGAGAATGCTGTTCATCGACTACAGCTCGGCATTCAACACCATAGTACCCTCCAAGCTCGTCATCAAGCTCGAGACCCTGGGTCTCGACCCCGCCCTGTGCAACTGGGTACTGGACTTCCTGACGGGCCGCCCCCAGGTGGTGAGGGTAGGCAACAACATCTCCACCCCGCTGATCCTCAACACTGGGGCCCCACAAGGGTGCGTTCTGAGCCCTCTCCTGTACTCCCTGTTCACCCACGACTGCGTGGCCACGCACGCCTCCAACTCAATCATCAAGTTTGCGGACGACACAACAGTGGTAGGCTTGATTACCAACAACGACGAGACGGCCTACAGGGAGGAGGTGAGGGCACATGCAGTGTGGTGTCAGGAAAATAACCTCACACTCAACATCAACAAAACTAAGGAGATGATTGTGGACTTCAGGAAACAGCAGAGGGAACACCCCCCTATCCACATCGATGGAACAGTAGTGGAGAGGGTAGCAAGTTTTAAGTTCCTCGGCATACACATCACAGACAAACTGAATTGGTCCACTCACACAGACAGCATCGTGAAGAAGGCGCAGCAGCGCCTCTTCAACCTCAGGAGGCTGAAGAAATTCAGTTTGTCACCAAAAGCACTCACAAACTTCTACAGATGCACAATCGAGAGCATCCTGGCGGGCTGTATCACCGCCTGGTACGGCAACTGCTCCGCCCACAACCGTAAGGCTCTCCAGAGGGTAGTGAGGTCTGCACAACGCATCACCGGGGGCAAACTACCTGCCCTCCAGGACACCTACACCACCCGATGTTACAGGAAGGCCATAAAGATCATCAAGGACATCAACCACCCGAGCCACTGCCTGTTCACCCCGCTATCATCCAGAAGGCGAGGTCAGTACAGGTGCATCAAAGCTGGGGCCCGAGAGACTGAAAAACAGCTTCTATCTCAAGGCCATCAGACTGTTAAACAGCCACCACTAACATTGAGTGGCTGCTGCCAACACACTGACACTGACACTGACTCAACTCCAGCCACTTTAATAATGGGAATTGATGGGAAATGATGTAAATATATCACTAGCCACTTTAAACAATGCTACCTTATATAATGTTACCTACCCTACATTATTAATCTCATATGCATACGTGTATACTGTACTCTATATCATCGACTGCATCCTTATGTAATACATGTATCATTAGCCACTTTAACTATGCCACTTTGTTTACATACTCACCTCATGTATATACTGTACTCGATACCATCTACTGTATCCTGCCTATGCTGCTCTGTACCATCACTCATTCATATATGTACTTATATGTGTCCTTATGTACATATTCTTTATCCCCTTACACTGTGTATAAGACAGTAGTTTTGGAATTGTTAGTTAGATTACTTGTTGGTTATTACTGCATTGTCGGAACTAGAAGCACAAGCTTTCGCTACACTCGTATTAACATCTGCTAACCATGTGTATGTGACAAATAAAATTTGATTTGATTTGAGCTGCCGCTTTCAAGGAGCAGGAGACTAATCCGGATGCTTATAAGAAATCCTGCTATTCCCTCAGATGAACCATCAAACAAGCAAAGTGTCAAAACAGGATTAAGATTGAATCCTACTACACAGGCTCTGACACTTGTCTGACTATTACGGACTACAAAGGGAAACCCAGATGCGAGCTTCCCAGTGACTCAAGCCTGCCAGACAAGCTAAATGCCTTAATGCTCGCTTCGAGGCAAGCAACACTGAAGCATGCACGAGAGTACCAGCTGTTCTGGATGACTGTGTGATAATGCTCTCGGTAGCCGATGTGATCAAAACCTTTAAACAGGCCAACATTCACAAAGCCGCTGGGCCAGACGGATTACCAGGACGTGTACTCAAAGCATGCGCGGACCAACTATCAAGTCTCATCACTGACATTTTCAAACTCTCCCTGACTGAGTCTGTAATACCTACATGTTTCAAGCAGAACACCATAGTCCCTGTGCCCAAGGAAGCGAAGGTAATCTGCCTAAATGATTACCACCCCGTGGCATTCACGTCGGCAGCCATGAAGTGCTTTGAAAGGCGGGTCATGGATCACATCAACAGCATCCTCCCGGACACCCTAGATCCACTCCAGTTCACATACCGCCCCAACAGATCCACAGATGACGCAATCTCAATCGCAATCCACACTGCCCTTTCTCACCTGGACAAAAGAAACACCTATGTGAGAATGCTGTTCATTGACTATAGCTCAGCATTCAACACCATAGTGCCCACGAAGCTCAACATTAAGCTAAGGACTCTGGGACTAAACACCTCCCTCCTCAACTGGATCCTGGACTTCCTGACGGGCCACCCCCAGGTGTTAAGAGTAGGCAACAACACGCTGATCCTTAACACTGGGGCCCCTCAGGGGTGTGCACTTAGTCCCCTCCTGTATTTCCTGTTCACTCACAACTGTGTGACCAAACACGACTCCAACACCATCATTAAGTTTTCTGACGACACAACAGTGGTAGGCCTGATCACTGACAACGATGAGACGACCTATAGGGGGGAGGTTAGAGAACTGGCCATGTGGGGCCAGGACAACAACCTCTCCCTCAATGTGAGCAAGACAAAGGAGCTGATCGTGGACTACAGGAAAAGGTGGGCCGAACAGGCCCCAAATTAACATCGACTGGGCTGTAGTGGAGCGGGTAGAGATTTAAGTTTCTTGGTGTCCACATCACCAACGAACTATCATGGTCCAAACATACCAAGACAATGGTGAAGAGGGCACAACAAAACCTTTTCCCCCTCTGGAGACTGAAAATATTTGGCATGGGTCTCCAGATCCTCAAAAGGTTCTGCAACTGCACCATCGAGAGCATCCTGACCGGTTGCATTACTGCCTGGTATGGACACTGCTCGGCATCTAACCGTAAGGCGCTACAGAGGGTAATGAGTAAGGCCCAGTACATCACTGGGGCCAAGCTTCCTGCTATCTAAGACATACAGTGGGGCAAAAAAGTATTTAGTCAGCCACTAATTGTGCAAGTTCTCCCACTTAAAAAGATGAGAGAAGCCTGTAATTTTCATCATAGGTACACTTCAACTATGACGGACAAAATGAGAAAAAAAATCCAGAAAATCACATTGTAGGATTTTTTATGAATTTATTTGCAAATTATGGTGGAAAATAAGTGTTTGGTCAATAACAAAAGTTTATCTCAATGCTTTGTTATATACCCTTTGTTGGCAATGACAGAGGTCAAACGTTTTCTGTAAGTCTTCCCAAGGTTTTCACACACTGTTGCTGGTATTTTGGCCCATTCTTCCATGCAGATCTTCTCTAGAGCAGTGATGTTTTGGGGCTGTTGCTGGGCAACACGGACTTTCAACACCCTCCAAAGATTTTCTATGGGGTTGAGATCTTTCCTGCTCTGTCCTCCTCTAGATGAAATAGTGAGTATGTGACAGTTACCAGAGGAGAGCCAGGGAGGGGATACAGGTTGTCATGTCGGCCCCACACAGGCGCTCTACTCCCGGGCAGGTTAGCACAGTGCAGTGGGCTGGCTGGAGCTGTGGGTCTGGAAGACTTTTAATCTAATAGATGCAGGGGAGAGAAAAATAATTTCATCTTGTGTGATACAGCAGGGGAAGTGACAGTGTCAAGAATGAAAGAGGGATGGGGTAGAGAGAGAGAGAGAGAGAAAGAGAGAGAGAGAGAGACAGAAGGTCACAGACCAGGGGGATGATTTGAAAGGGGTTACAACAGAAGTGTGTCTGAGAGATTGAGCGCTGGGATCTCTTTTACACTCAGGTCTGATTTCACCACACTGGCAGTAGATAACCACCACTCCAGAAAAAAACAGCCATAGAGGGAGAACATACCTCTATGTTCCATAACCAGACCCTCACCACCATGGATTAGAACCTGGTCCTAATGATGGTATACAATACCAATTATTAGGTACTTTTCATGTGATTCAATCAATAACGATCTCACCTCTTCAACTCGGGAAATTAGCGAGGATATTTATATTAGCCAGAATACGCTGAACCTTAAGGCTGCTTTTGACCTGGTGGTGCTCTTGTAGTTGGCAGGTCAAATTCTGGCTTCTAGCCATCAGTTCTATATTTGTACCAGAGCCTACAGGGTAATATGTCCAGTGGCTTGGAGAGTGAAGTGTATAGGTCGGGGTTCTGTCCGGCCAATCTGGAGGGCCTAGATATCCATCCATCACCAATTCACCCACACAGATTAGGGATTCATAGGCACCAGCATTGAAATGGAGCATGTGTACGCAAACACATACAGACACATTTCAAAATTATGGGCAATGATATGGAGTTGGTCCCCGCTTTGCTGCTATAACAGCCTCAACACTTCTGAGAAGGCTTTACACTAGATGTTGGAACATTGCTGCGGGGCGCTTCCATACAGGAACATCATTGAGGTCAGACACTGATGTTGGGAGGTTAGGCCTGGCTCACAGTCTGCATTCCAATTAATCCCAAAGGTGTTCGATGGGGTTTAAGTCCGGGCTTTGTGCAGGCCACAGCCCTGCGCTTTATGCAAGGGGTATTGTCATGCTGAAACAGTAAAGGGCCTTTCCCAAACTGTTGCCAAAAAGATGAAAGCACAGAATCATCCGTATGGCTGCCAGATGGAGAAGCTTGATTCATCACTCCAGAGAATGCATTTCCACTTCTCCAGAGTCCAATGGCGGCAAACTTTACACCACTCCAGCTGACGCTTGGCATTGCGCATGGTGATCTTAGGCTTGTTGCTCGGCCATGGAAACCATTTCATAAAGCCTCCAGACGAACAGTTCATGTGTTGACGTTGCTTCCAGAGGAAGTTTGGAACTCGGTAGGGAGTTTTGGAACCGAGGAAAGATGTTTTTTACACGATACGCGCTTCAGCACTCGGTGGTCCGGTTCTGTGAGCTTGTGTGGCCTACCACTTTGCGGATGAGCGGCTGTTGCTCCTAGACGTTTTCACTTCACAATAACAGCACTAAAAGTTGACAGGGGCAGCTCTAGCAGGGCAGAAATTTGATGAACTAACATGTTCGAAAGGTAGCATCCCATGACACTGCCACGTTGAAAGTCACTGAGCTCTTCAGTACGGGCCATTCTACTGCCAATGTTTCTCTTTGGAGATTGCATGGCTGTGTGCTCAAATTTATACACCTGTCAGCAACAGGTATGGCTGAAATAGACAAATCCACTAATTTGAAGGGGTCTCCAGATATGGGCGAAAGCACACACACACCTCTCACCATCTCTCTCATCCAGTAACTCTGAGGAGATTTCTGCTTCATGAAAATGAATCACCGGCATCAAAGCTGTCATCCCAGCCCCATACCTCTTAATTTACTCTCCTGTCTAACAGTAGAGCATGCACACACACACACACACACACACACACACACACACACACACACACACACACAAGTAAGGCATAAGCTCCCTAGTCACAGCGGTCCAGAACCCTACACACACACATGCACAAGAACATAGGCACAGCGAAACAGAATGAAAACAACAAAAACAGCGAGGGAAAGAGGGGGAGTGATGGGGACAGAGAAACAGATGGAAGCAATAGAGAGGGAGAGAGAGCGAGAGTAGGGGATAGAAAGAGAGGGAGAGAGATAGAGAGAGTAGTCCAGAGAGAACAATAGTGATAGAATACTGCTGTGTGACAGGTACTGCAGCAGTGGCAGGAGAAGCACACGCAAACAAAAAAGCACACAAACGCACGTCTCCCTGACTTGTTCCCCCTAGCAAGGCGATATGTGAAAAATAACCAAACACTAAGTAGGATATTTTAAGGAATCAATTATACTTTACAGTTGGCACACACTGTTGCTGTACTAATTGACAACTCTATCTAAACTTCAGTAAACTAACATATATGTTCCAATACACACTATTGTTTGTGTCTGACTCACTGTGTACACACTGTTAACAGCCGTCTATGGAATAATACAATAGATCCATTTTATTCTACAGTGGTTCTTCCTTTAAATGTTTGGAGATTATTCCGTGACGGTTTGTGGTAGATGGTGGCAGATTGTGGTAAATTGCATCATTCTGGCAACAATGGCTGACACTTAAATAAAGTGCCATAGAATTCGGTGGCACCCGCAAGATGTGCTGCAGTACGTCACAACTTTTAAAGGAAATATGTGGTGGTTAATTTCTGTATTACCAAATTAGGAGAGAGACTAACTTCACACACGAGTCAGAGTTATACTTAAACTACATCTTTAATAATAAGAGCTTTGCAATAGCATTGACTTTTAATGATGCACCATTTCTAATGAACCATTGAAAGTGACAACACAAAAGTAAAGATATTTTATAGCCAAGATACACCCCTCTCAACCTACATGATGAACAACACATACGTAGAATGGTCACAAGGTTAAGATTTGTATGAAAGGTATCTATAATACATAGCAGACAGCAACTGATGTGTCAACAGTTATCATTGTATAGACCAGTGTCTGGTCCTCCTACTCCAAACTGGAACCGTCTCACCCTGGTACGGTATAGCACAAAAACGTTACCTCATGTTATCTGGAATGCTCTTTAGGTTTTATCACCCAAAGACATCGTAAATATCCTCTGACAGTGGTCTCTCATAGAGGCCCATCCTCAGTAGAACACACACACAATAGTTATGGCTTTGATCCCCGTACAGGGAAAAACATCAGGGGAAATTTCAGAGTGACAACTAAAAATACAACGTCGTAACATTAAGCATTCTTGAAAATGCAAGTGTCTTACATCCTTCAAAAGATTAGCATCTTGGTAATCAAACTACGTTTTCCAATTTAAAATAGCTATTAGAGAGAACAAATACCATGCTTTTGTTTGAGAAGAGCAATCAACAACAAAAACATTTTCCACCATGACAGTTTTTACACATTCACATCTGAAGCTAAAATTATGACTTACATCCTGATATCTTGCTCTTATTTCTCTTCCTGAGGGTCCCAGTGATCAAATGAAGTGCCGTTTTCTTTGATAAAATCCATTTTTATAGCCTAAATCAAAACATTTTGTAAACCGTTTGTGCTGTGAATTCCATCTCTATAATTTTTTTTTACGGAGCATTCGATGTAATTACACAATAATTAAAACAAGTCAAATTAAATTAATTAATTAAACAATCGTTTACGGTGTGTCATGGTTGGTTTCAGTGCATTCCTCTGGATGTTTGCAACACAGTAAAACGTCATTGTTTTTTTTTAAGCCTGAAATGTGGCAAAAGGTCGCAAAGTTCAAGGGGGCCGAACACTTTCGCAAGGCACTGTATATACACTGCTCAAAAAAATAAAGGGAACACTTAAACAACACAATGTAACTCCAAGTCAATCACACTTCTGTGAAATCAAACTCTCCACTTAGGAAGAAACACTGATTGACAATACATTTCACATGATGTTGTGCAAATGGAATAGACAACAGGTGGAAATTATAGGCAATTAGCAAGACACCCCCAATAAAGGAGTGGTTCTGCAGGTGGTGACCACAGACCACTTCTCAGTTCCTATGCTTCCTGGCTGATGTTTTGGTCACTTTTGAATGCTGGCGGTGCTTTCACTCTAGTGGCAGCATGAGACGGAGTCTACAACCCACACAAGTGGCTCAGGTAGTGTAGCTCATCCAGGATGGCACATCAATGCGAGCTGTGGCAAGAAGGTTTGCTGTGTCTGTCAGCATAGTGTCCAGAGCATGGAGGCGCTACCAGGAGACAGGCCAGTACATCAGGAGACGTGGAGGAGGCCGTAGGAGGGCAACAACCCAGCAGCAGGACCGCTACCTCCGCCTTTGGAGGAGCAGGAGGAGCACTGCCAGAGCCCTGCAAAATGACCTTCAGCAGGCCACAAATGTGCATGTGTCTGCTCAAATGGTCAGAAACAGACTTCATGAGGGTGGTATGAGGGCCCGGCGTCCCCAGGTGGGGGTTGTGCTTACAGCCAAACACCGTGCAGGACGTTTGCCATTTGCCAGAGAACACCAAGATTGGGAAATTCGCCACCGGTGCCCTGTGCTCTTCACAGAGGAAAGCAGGTTCAAACTGAGCACATGTGACAGACATGACAGAGTCTGGAGACGCCGTGGAGAACGTTCTGCTGCCTGCAACATCCTCCAGCATGACCGGTTTGGCGGTGGGTCAGTCATGGTGTGGGGTGGAATTTCTTTGGGGTCCCGCACAGCCCTCCATGTGCTTGCCAGAGGTAGCCTGACTGCCATGAGGTACCAAGATGAGATCCTCAGACCCCTTGTAAGAACATAATGCTGGTGCGGTTGGCCCTGGTTTCCTCCTAATGCAAGACAATGCTAGAACTCATGTGGCTGGAGTGTGTCAGCAGTTCCTGCAAGAGGAAGGCATTGATGCTATGGACTGGCCCGCCCGTTCCCCAGACCTGAATCCAATTGAGCACATCTGGGACATCATGTCTCGCTCCATCCACCAATGCCACGTTGCACCACAGACTGTCCAGGAGTTGGTGGATGCTCTAGTCCAGGTCTGGGAGGAGATCCCTGAGGAGACCACCCGCCACCTCATCAGGAGCATGCCCAGGTGTTGTAGGGAGGTCATACAGGCACGTGGAGGCCACACACACTACTGAGCCTCATTTGGACTTGTTTTGACATTACATCAAAGTTGGATCAGCCTGTAGTGTGGTTTTACACTTTAATTTTGAGTGTGACTCCAAATCCAGACCTCCATGGGTTGATAAATTTGATTTCCATTGATAATTTGTGTTATTTTGTTGTCAGCACATTCAACTATGTAAAGATTCATTCAGATCTAGGATGTTTTATTTTAGTGGTCCCTTTATTTTTTTGAGCAGTATATATATATATATATATATATATATATATATATATATATATGAATATGAGAGAGAGAATTGTCAGTCAGTGGCTATAGGGTTTCAGTCTCAAACACAGAGCCCTGCAGCACTGGGCTAGACTGCTATCTGTGTTTTGTTGTCCGCACATTCAGCTATGTAAAGAAAAAAATATTTAATAAGAATATTTCATTCATTCAGATCTAGGATGTGTTATTTTAGTGTTTCCTTTATTTTTTTAACTGGGAGAACTTGCACAATTGGTGGCTGACTAAATACATTTTTGCCCCACTGTATATATTCCATGTCAGAATTATATTTTTTCCATATTTTTTTATTCATATGGAATGGAGTAGAATAGCAAACACACACATGGCCACTGCGCCTGCTACTCCTCTCCATTTCCATATGAAATAGCCATTGGATGCTGTTCGGGGGAGGGCAGGCCCACAACAATGGCCGGAGTAGAATGGAACAGCACTTCACCTTAGGGACTGTTCCCTCTGCTTTATACAATACATACAGTATATGTTTATTTTATGTGATGATAAAAGGCTCATAAAATACAAATATTTTTTTTAATCTTTTCTTTCACAGTGATAGCGACTCCGACTGGGAGCCCCCGGTGCCAAGCTGCCCGCTCTACCTCTGCCCCCAGTGGTGTTCATATGCCACAGTTCATTACTGCAGGCATGACTGTGCCTCAGGGCCAAAAGGGCACAGCATGGAGGCGTCGTTATGTTCTGTGTCGCATGACCTGCATCACTTGTTCAGTTTGCCTCTGCTTTACATCAGAAAGAGACTGCTATGGGACATGGCACAGACAGCACAATATTGCGTAGAGGACTTCCAAAGGGTCTACTGTTTTTTTTTTATATTTATTTTCTAATGTTTTTTTTAAACATTTGTATATATTTGTTTTGTGTGTTAGAATTGCTTTTTGATGTGTTGTATATAGTTATTTGCACTGTTGTATATAGTTATAGGTCATTTCACAAATTCGGCCACTTGGGTACATTTGGGCAACTTGTGTGGGACACCTGGGTGACTTCATGCTAAATGTCATGTAGCTCACCCATTCCTGAAGTTATCAGTCTGAAGCTTTGCACACCTACAGGTGCCCTCCTGTGTTATCCATCAAAATTATCTCTAGCATCCTATCTGACTGTGTGGCTATTCTAATACATGTGAAAGATGATGCTACAACAATAAAAAACAGAAAATGTATACTCTTTCTTTCTCTCTTCTTCCACCAGATCTGTGTTATATTCTCCTACATTCAATTAACATTTCCACAAACTTCTGAATGTTTCCATTCAAATAATACCAAGAATATGCATATCCTTGCCTCTGGGGCTGAGCTACAGGCAGTTAGATTAGGATATGTCATCAGGCGGAAATTGAGAACAAGGGATGCTGAGGTTATGCAAACCTTTATTTAACTAGGCAAGTCAGTTGAGAACAAATTCTTAATTACGACGACGGCCTAGGAATGGTGGGTTAACTGCCTTGTTCAGGAGAGGTTAAGAGGTTAAAAGAAAATTACAAGATTTAAGAACATTTATTCACATAGAAAATGCATATATCCTAAAAATCACAAAACAATAACTAATTGCATGGGGTTCCTGCACATGACTCAGCCTCATTCAAACCCTCAACACATTTTCTAAGCATTCTAGCAATTTGTCTGGGAAGGTTAGGATACACAGTCACTTGCATGAACCCACGAAGAAAAACAAAAAAATGCATACAGTTTATGAGATTCAAAGTCCCACTTTCCATAGACAGTGAAAAGCACATATTTAATGCATAATTCAGTGCATGCAACAATGGAGTTTAATAAAATAAGCTTTAGTTATCTATCACACTCCAATGGATCAGCATAGTATGTTGGAATTTACTATTTCCATCCCAGATACTAAAATTAGCATATCTTGTTGGACAAATCCAAGTAGTGACTCCTAGTTAAAATAAAATGTATTCCCTTGGTGCCTAATGAACATGACCCAAGACAAGCATCATGATTCCACTATTTATAAGGCAATGCCTATAGATCAAATAGATTAGGATCATTTTCACTCTCCAGATCAGAGTTCACCCATGGCATGCTTATAATAGTGTCAACATCTTTAGTTCATAACAACAATCAAAACAATCAATCCCTAATACATTAATTACTTCACTCATATATTATTAATATTATTATATTATATTATATTATTAACATACTCAACTCAAATCAATCCTTCAGTTTTAAAAATCATTCAATTTCCAAGTAAAATCATAATTAGAACCATATTAATTATCCAACCAAAATGTTAAAATGACATTGCTCAGTGATTCAAATTGGTCCTATCACTCAAAGTAAAAAACGTAATTTAACACACATCAACATTGGCAATCAATATTGGCAGAATGTACATTTATATTAACATCCAGTATAATTATCCCATAATTATACTATTAACTTTTTTTTCACGATTATAATACAGATCAGTGGCTCAATGTATTCTTAATCTAAATTACTATAATTTTAATTTTACATGGTGTAGACCTCTACAATCAACCTGATACCTAAAAAGTCAACAACAAAAAAAATTGGGCACAGTTGACCAACCCCCTTCTTCAGGCACTGATTCTTCTGGTGTCCTTTTCGTACTTCTTCAGATAGCTTTACAGTTCAAGTGGATGGCCCATGATAATGTCCCAATTTCAATGTTTCACCTTGTTTCACCTTTACCAGCCATTATGTCTTGTCCAGTTGTCAACCAGTATACCAGCCACATAAGAGAAGTTTAGAACAGCACCTTTCCCCATGTTCACTACACGTGGAAACATGAGAGAAAAGCAGTTGATAGAGAACAGATCTGATGCTGTACACCGATATCTGGCTCCTTTCTCTCGGAAGATGTGGTGTGGACAGGGCCGTATTCAAGGCCTTTGTAACTCTTCTTCAGCCAGTTAGAGGGGGGTTTCAGGTACACACACTGTTCGGTCCAATGATCTCTTCCATGCATTACGATACCATCTGATGTCACTTTTCATGATAATCTCGAAAGAACAGATCAGAACAACAGTTTAGGTCAGTTCATTAACTCTTAGAGCACTCTTGAATTTTTTCAACATTTTGTTAAAAATCGCGCAACATTTCAACATCCTGCTACTCATGCCAGGAATATAGTACAGTGCCTTGCGAAAGTATTCGGCCCCCTTGAACTTTGCGACCTTTTGCCACATTTCAGAGACATACCCCAAGCGACTTACAGCTGTAATCGCAGCAAAAGGTGGCGCTACAAATTATTAACTTAAGGGGGCTGAATAATTTTGCACGCCCAATTTTTCAGTTTTTGATTTGTTAAAAAAGTTTGAAATATCCAATTAATGTCGTTCCACTTCATGATTGTGTCCCACTTGTTGTTGATTCTTCACAAAAAAATACAGTTTTATATCTTTATGTTTGAAGCCTGAAATGTGGCAAAAGGTCGCAAAGTTCAAGGGGGCCGAATACTTTCGCAAGGCACTGTATATGCATATGATTAGTATGTGTGGATAGAAAACACTCTGAAGTTTCTAAAACTGGTTAAATCATGTCTGTGACTATAACAGAACGTGAACAGCAGGCAAAATCCCAAGAAAAACCTTGTCACAAAAAAAATAAGTATTCATCCGCCAGTCTCTGAATTGTCTATGGCAAGAAAGAAAATAGATAGCGGCCAGTTTACAGTTCCTACAGCTTCCACACGATGTCGCCAGTACCGGCAATTGAATTGGAATTAATCCTTGGTGAAATGAGAAATAGGCACTTCCTGTCATCCAGTACACAGGAGGAGGCTTATGGGAGAGAGACAATGGACGATGATTTCAAGAGTAGCTGCTATTGAATACAGATCGCCCCGTGATCAATTTGATCGATTATTAACGTTTACAAATACCTAAAGTTGGGTTACAAAAGTAGTTTGAAGTGTTTTGTCAAAGTTTATAGGCAACTTTTTTAATTTAAAAAAATGACGTCGCGTTTTGGAAACATTTTTTTCCTGGATCAGACAGGCTATATAAATGGACATTTTGGGTATACATGGACGGATTTAATCGAAAAAAAGACCCAATTGTGATGTTTATGGGACATATAGGAGTGCCAAAAAAGAAGTTCGTCAAAGGTAATGAATGTTTTATATTTTATTTCTGCGTTTTGTGTAGCGCCGGCTACGCTAATTCTTTTGTTTACGTCCCCTTCAGGTATTTCGGGGGGTTGCATGCTATCAGATAATAGCTTCTCATGCTTTCGCCGAAAAGCATTTTAAAAATCTGACATGTTGGCTAGAT
The DNA here is from genome assembly GCF_013265735.2 of Oncorhynchus mykiss. Classification (NCBI taxonomy): domain Eukaryota; kingdom Metazoa; phylum Chordata; class Actinopteri; order Salmoniformes; family Salmonidae; genus Oncorhynchus; species Oncorhynchus mykiss. Next base: position 20,341,783 of record NC_048569.1, on the reverse strand, counting down.
TCACAACGAGTGTAGCTTTAATTCAGTACCCTGCATGTGTGTTTTAATGAAAGTTTGAGTTTTACCGAGTACTATTAGCATTTGGCGCTACGCATTTCCATTTCCTGTTGGCTAGGTGAGACGCTGGCGTCTCGGTGGCTGTAAGAGGTTATAAACACAAATGTCTCAACATATGTCAAAGAGAATAACAATACATTCTATTGAAACTATTCTTTCATATTGGCACATACTCGCCATCCCACTGTCAACTTCCTCACAGAGCCACAGGATCAGGAAGATTGACCTATAACCCATCGTTAATAGAACGGAACAGAACAAACACAACAATACACTCCTTCAAATATCCCTCAAGTTGTGTAAACTTCACTCCAAAACCTCAAAGGACTGAATCCAAAACCTCAAAGGACTGTATCCTCCCCCATTTTTAACACATACAGTGCCTTGCGAAAGTATTCGGCCCCCTTGAACTTTGCGACCTTTTGCCACATTGCAGGCTTCAAACATAAAGATATAAAACTGTATTTTTTTGTGAAGAATCAACAACAAGTGGGACACAATCATGAAGTGGAACGACATTTATTGGATATTTCAAACTTTTTTAACAAATCAAAAACTGAAAAATTGGGCGTGCAAAATTATTCAGCCCCCTTAAGTTAATACTTTGTAGCGCCACCTTTTGCTGCGATTACAGCTGTAAGTCGCTTGGGGTATGTCTCTATCAGTTTTGCACATCGAGAGACTGACATTTTTTCCCATTCCTCCTTGCAAAACAGCTCGAGCTCAGTGAGGTTGGATGGAGAGCATTTGTGAACAGCAGTTTTCAGTTCTTTCCACAGATTCTCGATTGGATTCAGGTCTGGACTTTGACTTGGCCATTCTAACACCTGGATATGTTTATTTTTGAACCATTCCATTGTAGATTTTGCTTTATGTTTTGGATCATTGTCTTGTTGGAAGACAAATCTCCGTCCCAGTCTCAGGTCTTTTGCAGACTCCATCAGGTTTTCTTCCAGAATGGTCCTATATTTGGCTCCATCCATCTTCCCATCAATTTTAACCATCTTCCCTGTCCCTGCTGAAGAAAAGCAGGCCCAAACCATGATGCTGCCACCACCATGTTTGACAGTGGGGATGGTGTGTTCAGCTGTGTTGCTTTTACGCCAAACATAATGTTTTGCATTGTTGCCAAAAAGTTCAATTTTGGTTTCATCTGACCAGAGCACCTTCTTCCACATGTTTGGTGTGTCTCCCAGGTGGCTTGTGGCAAACTTTAAACAACACTTTTTATGGATATCTTTAAGAAATTGCTTTCTTCTTGCCACTCTTCCATAAAGGCCAGATTTGTGCAATATACGACTGATTGTTGTCCTATGGACAGAGTCTCCCACCTCAGCTGTAGATCTCTGCAGTTCATCCAGAGTGATCATGGGCCTCTTGGCTGCATCTCTGACCAGTCTTCTCCTTGTATGAACTGAAAGTTTAGAGGGACGGCCAGGTCTTGGTAGATTTGCAGTGGTCTGATACTCCTTCCATTTCAATATTTTCGCTTGCACAGTGCTCCTTGGGATGTATAAAGCTTGGGAAATATTTTGGTATCCAAATCCGGCTTTAAACTTCTTCACAACAGTATCTCGGACCTGCCTGGTGTGTTCCTTGTTCTTCATGATGCTCTCTGCGCTTTTTACGGACCTCTGAGACTATCACAGTGCAGGTGCATTTATACGGAGACTTGATTACACACAGGTGGATTGTATTTATCATCATTAGTCATTTAGGTCAACATTGGATCATTCAGAGATCCTCACTGAACTTCTGGAGAGAGTTTGCTGCACTGAAAGTAAAGGGGCTGAATAATTTTGCACGCCCAATTTTTCAGTTTTTGATTTGTTAAAAAAGTTTGAAATATCCAATAAATGTCGTTCCACTTCATGATTGTGTCCCACTTGTTGTTGATTCTTCACAAAAGAATACAGTTTTATATCTTTATGTTTGAAGCCTGAAATGTGGCAAAAGGTCACAAAGTTCAAGGGGGCCGAATACTTTCGCAAGGCACTGTAACTCTCCATGAGAGTAATGTGAGAAAAAAAACACTACTACTGGTCAAAAGGTAAATCTGCATTCTCTGTGAGAGCTTCCCATGTCTGGAATACACTGCCATCAGACACACATAACTGCACCACATATCACACTTTCACAAAATGCTTGAAGACATGGCTAAAGGTCAATCAGATTTGTGAACATGGTCCCTAGCTGTGTGTTGCCGCTTTCCATGTTGTCTGTTGTCTGTAGCTTGTGAGGTGTGGAAACACTTTGTTGCTTTTATGAATTTTGTCTTGCTTCTTTTTATTTTATGTTGCTCTGTCTGTATGCTGCGTCTTGCTTGTCCTATGTTGCTCTGTCTGTATGCTATGTCTTGCTTGTCCTATGTTGCTATGTCTTGCTTGTTCTATGCTGCTATTGTCTATATTGTAATTGTTTTTAATAACCTGCCCAGGGACTGCGGTTGAAAATTAGCCGGCTGGCTAAAACCGGCACTTTTACTGAAACGTTGATTAATGTGCACTGTCCCTGTAAAAATAAAAAAATAAACTCAAACTCAAAGGTAAACAACATTTCAAATAACATAATCAAATTAAAATCACTATTATGAAAAATTATTGTACCCATATGGTCATAGGAAAATAGACTTAAAGCAGCCTACTCTTAGTCAAAGGCAATGCCCTCTCCTTCTTCACGTTGGTCCAAATTACAAATATGGTGAAGAACTACAAACTTCATAATTATAATCAAATTACCTTGAAATCAGTATTACAAATGACCTTAAATTCATTATCCAAATGGCTTTCCAATGAGGGTGATCAAACCACAAAACCAAAATAGTCAAACATTTCCTACATGTTGTATCCCAGATTCCCAGAACATTCCTTTATCAACAGAATTCACGTGTTCAAAAAATAAAATCTTTAGCACTAAGACAAATGTAAAACTCACCAAACCCAAAGGAAATAGAACACATAAACAAACATAGTATTTTAAAACCACCAACAAATAGTCATAACAAATGTGTTGTGTGTGGGTATTTGCAAACCTTAAGGTAAAAACAAACAAAAAATGACCAGGCCTTTTCAATTTTGGTAGTTTACGGTCTCAATCTCACTCACTCTCTGAAAGATTATAGACCCAGGAAACATTCCAAAGAGAGACAATGAAACACTAATTTTCCCAGAAAAAACACAATCACTTGGTCAGCATTCATTATACTACACCAATTCAGAAACCCAAAAGTTAACTACAAACAAAACCTAATAATAATAATAATAATTCCACTGTACTCCCTCAAATCATTAATAATTAGTTTTCATCTACATCAATGTATATGTATGCTTAATTGAACATGCCCTTAGATACAATTATCCTGGTATCATTACTAGACCAATGTAATCATTTTTTCCTCAGTCGCAAATGTAGTAAATTTCTCAGCGTAAGGAATCAGGAATATTTAATCCCAGGCATTTAATAAAAATGTAGACGTGTTCTCCTATTTCTCCTTAAACATACATACTTTAGGTGACTTCCATCCATCCCAGAAGAAAGAATCGTACTCAAACACATCAGATAATACAATGTTTAATTAAGTGAAATCAACACCTAAAATAAACAACAAACAGTAAACAATAAACAAACCCATAACCCCTTTCCAGCAATCTAATCATTCCAAACTGTTGCATAAATTTAGTAAAAACCAACCTGTTGTTTAACAAATCTAAAAACCTGTTATGGCTGCAATCCCGATACCGGGATCGATATGACAACTACCAGTGGAAATTGAGGGCGCCAAAATTCAAACCACAGAAATATCATAATTACAGATCCTAAAACATACTTATATCATTTAAAATCTATTTTCGTTGTTAATCCCACCAAAGTGCCTGATTTCAAATAGGCTTTTCAGCGAAAGCACTACAAACGACTATGTTAGGTCTCCACCAAACCACAATAAGCACAGCCATTTTTCAGCAAAATATAGCATTCAGAAAAACTAGAAATAACGATAAAATGAATCACAAACCTTGAATTATCTTCATCAGATGACTCTCATAGGACTTCATGTTACACAATACATGCATGTTTTGTTGGATTAAGTTAATATTTATATTAAAACAAATCTGAGTTTACATTGGCGCGTTAGATTCACCAGTTCCAAAAACATCAAGTGATTTTGCATAGCCACATCATTCAACAGAAATACTCATCATAAATGTAGATGATAATATTATCACGAATACCACCGAAGGTGGCTCCCCTTCCTGCTCGGGTGGCGCTCGGTGGTCGTCGTCGCCGGTCTATTACCTGCCACCGATCCCTTTTTCCTTTTCGTTTGTTTTTGTCTAATTGTTTTCACCTGTTCCTTGTTGGGGTTTTGGAATGGGTGTTATTTAAGTTCGTTTTGCCCGCTGGTGTTTGTGCGGGCTTGTTGGTTTGTTACATTTGGTGATGGATCGTGTTTGTTTTGGGGTTTTGCTGTCCAGTGTTTGTAACTAGGTTTTGGGTTTGTTTAGTGCCAGTGTTTTAGGGCATTCACCCATGTTTTCTACCTGTTACGTTTTGAAGGACATTAAAGCGTTTTTCCCGTTCACTTCGCTCTCTGCATTTGACTCCTCACTCACGCGACGTTACAAATATAGTTATACACATGGAATTATAGAAATATCTCTCCTTAATGCAACCGCTGTGTCAGATTTAAAAAAAAACTTTATGGAAAAAGAAATGCATGCAATAATCTGGGACGGTGCTCAATTTAAAAACACCACAGCCGCAAAGATGGCGTCAACATAAACAAGAAATGACATGATAAATATTCCCTTACCTTTGATGATCTACATCAGAAAGCACTACAGGAATCCCAGGTCCACAATAAGTGTTTGTTCGAAAATGTCCGTTATTTATGTCCAAATACCTTCTTTTGTTAGAGCATTTGGTATACATATCCAAACGTTAATTCTGGTCAGCGTTATATCGGACAAAAACTTCAAAAAGTGTTATTACCGGTCAAAAACTTTGGACAAAAACTTCAAAAAGTGATATTACCGGTCAAAAACTTCGGACAAAAACTTCAAAAAGTGATATTACCGGTCAAAGAAACATTTCAAACTAAGTACAGGATCAATCATTATAATATTTTTAACATATAGCTTCAATAAAGTTCCAACCGGAGTATTCCTTCTAGTCTTCGTGAGCCATGGAACGCAAGTGGGTATCATGAGGAAAAAGCGTAATCACAAAATGGCTGCTTGATGGACAGCTGATATATTCTGCTCTCCTTCACTCCCACAACAACATAGAAGCCTCATTATAATTTCTATTGATGGTTGACATCTAGTGGAACCCCTAGGCAGTGCAACATCATTCATATCTCAAGGGGATTTTATTGTGGACCCTAGTGAATACATACAAAGCCCAGATATCTCACTTCCTGTTTTCATTTCTCCTCAGGATTTTGCTTGTCATATGAGTTCTGTTATACTCACAGACATCATTCAAACAGTTTTAGAAACGTTAGAGTGTTTTCTATCCAACAGTACTAATAATATACATATATTAGCAACTGAGACTGAGAAGTAGGCCGTTTACATTGGGAACCTTATTCATCCAAGCTACTCAATACTGCTCCCCAACCATAAAAAGTTAGAAAGTTGGTTCTGTCTCATCAGCGTAAGAGTCAAAACGATCTCTTTTCCACTCATAGCTACAATGTTGGCATGCCCCAAAGGTCAATACTGTTCAGCTCATACATTAATGATCTTCCTTCTGTCTGTACAGGGTCTGAAGTTCCAATGTATGCAGATGATACAGTGATAAAGGCATCCAAATAGTAAACAACAAGCTACACAAGTACTAACTACTGTAATGGTTCAGATGACAAAGTTGCTCAGGGACTCATGTTTGCATAAAAAAACACAGTCTGCATGTTCCTCACAAAGAAAACAACTGATGCCCCCGAGACAGAGGTCTATATATCAGGGGAAAAGCTCCAGGTGGTATCCGATTTTAAGAACCACGGCATCATACTTGATTCCAAACTCTCTTTTAAAAAGCAAATTAAAAATGTGACTCAAATAACCAAATTCAACCTAGCTAATTTCCAAAACATATGAAATTGTTTGACTACAGACGTAACAAAACTATACTTCAAATACAGTGCCTTGCAAAAGTATTCGGCCCTCTTGAACTTTGCGACCTTTTGCCACATTTCAGGCTTCAAACATAAAGATATAAAACTGTATTTTTTTGTGAAGAGTTTATTTAGTAAATTTTCTAAACTCTATTTTCTTAACTACATTGTTGGTTAAGTGCTTGTAAGTAAATACCTGTTGTATTTGGTGCATGTGACAAATACAATTAGATTTTATTTCTGTTTTTTTTATTTTATAAATGTGCAAAAAAAATCTAAAAATATGTTTTTGCTTTGTCATTATGGGTTATTGTGTCTAGATTAATGAGGAGAAACAACAATTCAATCAATTTGGGAATAAAGTGTAACGTAACAAAATGTGGAACAAGTGAAGGGGTCTGAATAGTTTCCGAAGGCACTGTATATTTCATGATGTGTAGGGTAAGCATTACAATAAGTCACCTTACTATTTGTAGCCATAGGTGATAATATCTCTCTAGGAGCTGATCCATCGTCAGTTTTATGGTAGAATTCTAGATTGGAAAGGGAGAACGCTGATCCGAGAGCAGTGGTGCCTTTCTTTAGATCCTATCAGTTTTGACACAGGCCTCAACAATTTACTTAACTCTGCGTGTTTTTTTGGAAACCCTTGTAACATCTTCTTTGTAGGAAAGATGCATCGTTAAAACACTCACAAGCCTAAGTTCCATCGTTATTGCGAAACCGGAGCCTGAACATGTGAGCATTGTAATTATTGACTTTTCAATGTTAATTGATCACTGTGTCACGCATTCTTCTCATTGGTCAGATGCATGATGGTTAGTCCTATTTTAGCACCTGTCATTACTTTGTTTGCCAGACAGAGACACACAAACAGTGTAAGGTCGGCATGTGGGCGGGTACAGGCATAGTTTAAGCCTGTGTTTTTCTTTGACAGATCTCTATGGTAATTGGATGTACTTGCTCTAAAGCCTGTTTGTTATTTTGTTTGTAAATATACTGTACCGTCGCCGGCTATTATTAACTTCACTTGCAAATAAAAAGCTCTTGGCAAGAAAAATCCGTTCTGCATTGATGCCTCCTCACTGTAAAATCCTACCGCTGGGTATTTCTCACAAAGCCGGAAAAATTAAACCATGTCCACAACCTTTCCACAGAAGAGGAAGAGAGAGGGAGCGAAAGAGAGCGAGAGAGGGGAGGGGCGAGAGAGAGGAGTCATTGATTTCTCCCCTGCAGGTGGATTAAGAATTAGATTTACCTTTCCTGGGAGACGAGCTGTGGTGATGGCTGCTGCAGTGTAAATATGAAACCTGTGTGCTGACTGGGAGACTGACTGACATTTTAGTGCTCTGTCTGTCTCCTCCTGACATTTGAAGTGTAAAACAAACAATGCCCAATCAGCATGGATGGCAGTCAGGGAGCCCAGGTCCAGACACACAATCTCTACCTCTCTGGAACAGTGCCTGGGTGGGGATGCATATACTTCAGATTTCTTTCTATATTTTATTTATATTTATTACTTTCTCTCTTATCCTTTCTCCTTCTCTCGCTCATTCTTTCTCCATCCTTTCCCCTCCATCCTGTTAGTCTCTCTATTTTACCCCTTACCACTCTCTCAAATGAATCTTTGCTCGAATTCGCAGGCCAGACATGCGACCCAAACTAGTCATTGTTTTATTTGAAAAAAATATGGCCCTTTATAATGTCCACTGATGTATATAGGATGCTGTATGTAGCATTTTAACATATTAAAATGAAACATAAGAGATAATATTTGTCCAGCCTTTGCTGCTATGCTTGCAAATGTGCAACCCTAATCAAAAAGGATGTAACAACTCTGAATAACAAAAATATAGCTAGGTTGTTGTAATATTTAAAATGAAAACATGTTTTAATTTTTCTTGCACTGCATCACTGGTGCAGTTGAATGCAGCATTGCTGAATGGTGCTCTTGTAGTCTTGTAATTGAGTAGTCAGCCGAGGCTACTGCTCAAATGTTTCTGTAATAGGCCTACATGTTTCTCCTCTGCACTTTGTTGCAAGCTTTAAAAACCGAAGCCAGACTGCAACATTTTAGTAGCCTGGCTAGGACTGTGGCTTGTGTCTGTACACTGTACCTACACTGCATGCTGTAAACGGGACACACGAAAGCAGAGCAATGGAAGTTCAACTCATCGATGCTAGCGCATCAGGCTTTAATTTCATGAAGTAGATGACTCAACTGTTGTCTCATTTATACTCGCTTGTGTTTTTATTGTCCTCTAGGTATAATTTATACTTGTGTGTGTGTGAATCCTTTATCTTATAACTTTTTGACAACCAAAATGAAATTTTCTGTAGGCTACAGCAATGACCTGTTGGAACCTAAACTTGGCATGGACATTTAGCTTACAACACCTTTAAACTTTCTGGTAGAAGATTTGGTCAGTTCCAATTTTGATAAGATGATACAGTGCACTGGCTGGCTCGTGTGTAGGTGTGGGTCTGGGAAGAGGGGGGTGGCTGTGTATGGCAATGCACTGCCATTTGGCGTGCAGCACATTGGCAGTGCTTGCTGTAATTTGAAGTGCAGTGCATGGTTGGAGGTATGGAATGAATTGACAACCCAAAATCCTTGCGTGAGCCAGATAGAGATGTGTCATTGGCCAGATTCTGTCCACAGGCCTTGTTTGACACATGCTCTAACATACTGTATACAGACATTGTCCCTCTCACTTCACCTGAATCATTATTAGTCTTTTCTGGCTTGTTTCTTGGAATCACCTATAGAATAACAGTGACTTTTACACAAAATCTATTTTCTTGTCCTCCATTGATGTGAGTCGGTCTCATCTGTGACTGAGTTGTTTTCAATGATTTGGAGCCCTCTTACTCCCAGTCTGCTCGCTGTTGCTGCTTGCTTATTAATGCCTAGTATCCTATCCTGTCTGAACACTGCCATGGCAAAGGTTAGACCTGTTATCTTTCCGGTCTGACTCCCTCCTCTTTATCTCTCTGCTGATGGCAGAGGAAAATGAGACACACACACATCCACACCCTTGGCCATCTGCCAGAGTAACAGGCCAGGAGGTCTCAGTGAAGAGCATGAAGGCCAAACAATGCTCAGACTTATAGAGGAGTGAGGAAACAAAGCAAGGAACCTCAGACAGTTCTCAAAGTTCAACTTGTTTAATAATACACCTGCCAGTCACCTGCAGACCATCTCCCTACATCTCCTTATATACTGTCACACACAACATCTCATTGGTCGTACAGAACTATCTATACATTCTCACGGTTTTATCACAAATGGCACCCAATTCCCCCAAAAAGTGCATCCTATAGTAGGGATTAATATGTGTTTTCGTGAACACTTCACACTTAGCTAAAAAATGTAGTGACAAGACCTTGGAAATTAAAACATTTCCCCCCTATGTGGCATGAATGCAGGCCCTACACAAAAAATCTAATAGCACGTTATCCAAACAGATTGTCGCATGCAAGCCTTTAGCCTAGTGGATTTACTTCACACAAAGTTGCCATAAATTCAAAGCACAAACATAATTGACACTGCCGTACTGCACACGCGGCCTGAATGCAGTTAATAAACCATACAGGAAACCTCTACAGCAGTGGTCACCAACCTTTTCTGAGTCAAGATCACTTTTTCTGTGTCAAGATCACTTTCTGAGTCAAAATTCAACCCGAGCTCTACCGCTCAGATAAAAAAAAAAAAACATGAGCCTATGCAACATTAACTTAAAACAATTATGTTCTTCAGTTCTGTAGCAATGAGATTTCAAGTAGGCTATATGCCCAGTACATTACCACTGAATATTGGTGATGCTTGGATTTTCTTCTAACATCATTTTGAAATTACATATGAAAAAATTGGGTAAATGATCACAATGATAATAGATCATTTGCTGTATTACTTGTGAGGCACAGCCGAGTGACATAATAAATAGATAAAAAAAAAATTACTGGACTGATGGCTTGCATCCGATGGTCATTCTGAGGGGACACCCACTCACTCTCCCTCCGCTGATAAACGGGGTCACAGTCTTCCAGATGATGGAGAAACGCAAGTCGCACTGCATTATTTCTGCCTCATGCACCAATTAATGTTGTTAATACAATATCCAGATCAAGTGAAATATTACTCAATATGAAAAGAGACAAGACGCTAATAATAACAACGCAAGCTTATCAAAACCCTTTGCTATACTCATTCATTGCAGCTGCGGTGCTGGTTGTAGCGTGCGAGGAAGTAGGGAGAATGCACATTTTATGGCTAATAAGTACAAAGTAAATTATTTTCTACTCGATTTTGCCAAATGTAGGAAATATTCTGTAATTTGTTGAAGGAGGTTATCTAACAAGCTTAGCAACTTTAATAATTTGACTTTTGTTTGACTGCTGTTACAAAGTTTGTATGATTGGATAACGCTATAGCCTATTCGGGATGCAGTCGAAATGATCATGGCCCAGTTCCAACATCTCCAAATCATACAGCAAATGAGGGCGTTTTTGTTACCAAAAAAAGGTGAATGGAGGGCGTTTTCCAGGCCGGGTTGTAACACTTGTTCACATGCACACAACTACAGTATGGCTCTGATTTATCAATGAAAACATGTATATGTTGTGTGCGCCAGTTTTATAAATCGCAATAATTAGCTGATAATGCAAATTCAAGATTCTCCACGTACGCCAGAATTTAGAAAGACATTTACGCAAATTAGCCCCAGGTCCTTTGAAAAAGACCATGGATATACTTCACAGGTCTTGTGTGGAGCAAATCTATCGCCACTAATTGCACTTCAAGATGAATGTGAGTGCTTGGCGGAACATTAAATTCCTTCCGCAATTCCATTAGAATGTTGACTAGAGTGCTCGGCTTCTACAAGGAATGTATGTGAGCTTCTATAATGTCATGATAACTCATGACTATCAATAAGAACCTCCAGAACCTCTGCAGTATTAAAGCTGATCTACACCATAAAAATAAATATACATACAGTACCAGTCAAAAGTTTGGATACACCTACTCATTCAAGGGATTTACTTTTACTATGTTCTACATTGTAGAATAATAGTGAAGACATCAAAACACACCTCCAGGCTGTGTAAGGGCTATTTGACCAAGAAGGAGAGTGATGGAGTACTGTATCAGATGACCTGGCCTCCACAATCACCTGACTTCAACCCAATTGAGATGGTTTGGGATGACTTGGACCGCAGAGTGAAGGAAAAGCAGCCAACACGTGCTCAGCATATGTGGGAACTCCTTCAAGACTATTGGAAAAGCATCCCAGGTGAAGCTGGTTGAGAGAATGCCAAGAGTGTGCAAAGCTGACATCAAGGCAAAGGGTGGCTACTTTGAAGAATCTGAAATACCAAAAAATATTTAGATTTGTTCAACACTTTTTTGGTTACTACATGATTGCATGTGTTATTTAATAGTGTTGATGTCTTCACTATTATTCTACAATGTAGAAAATAGTCAAACATAAAGAAAAACCCTTGAATGAGTAGGTGTGTCCAAACTTTTGACTGGTAATGTATATATATATATATATATATATATACAGTGCCTTGCGAAAGTATTTGGCCCCCTTGAACTTTGCGACCTTTTGCCACATTTCAGGCTTCAAACATAAAGATATAAAACTGTATTTTTTTGTGAAGAATCAACAACAAGTGGGACACAATCATGAAATGGAACAATATTTATTGGATATTTCAAACTTTTTTAACAAATCAAAAACTGAAAAATTGGGCGTGCAAAATTATTCAGCCCCCTTAACTTAATACTTTGTAGCGCCACCTTTTGCTGCGATTACAGCTGTAAGTCGCTTGGGGTATGTCTCTATCAGTTTTGCACATCGAGAGACTGACATTTTTTTCCATTCCTCCTTGCAAAACAGCTCGAGCTCAGTGAGGTTGAATGGAGAGCATTTGTGAACAACAGTTTTAAGTTCTTTCCACAGATTCTCGATTGGATTCAGGTCTGGACTTTGACTTGGCCATTCTAACACCTGGATATGTTTATTTTTGAACCATTGCATTGTAGATTTTGCTTTATGTTTTGGATCATTGTCTTGTTGGAAGACAAATCTCCGTCCCAGTCTCAGGTCTTTTGCAGACTCCATCAGGTTTTCTTCCAGAATGGTCCTGTATTTGGCTCCATCCATCTTCCCATCAATTTTAACCATCTTCCCTGTCCCTGCTGAAGAAAAGCAGGCCCAAACCATGATGCTGCCACCACCATGTTTGACAGTGGGGATGGTGTGTTCAGCTGTGTTGCTTTTACGCCAAACATAACGTTTTGCATTGTTGCCAAAAAGTTCAATTTTGGTTTCATCTGACCAGAGCACCTTCTTCCACATGTTTGGTGTGTCTCCCAGGTGGCTTGTGGCAAACTTTAAACAACACTTTTTATGGATATCTTTAAGAAATGGCTTTCTTGCCACTCTTCCATAAAGGCCAGATTTGTGCAATATACGACTGATTGTTGTCCTATGGACAGAGTCTCCCACCTCAGCTGTAGATCTCTGCAGTTCATCCAGAGTGATCATGGGCCTCTTGGCTGCATCTCTGATCAGTCTTCTCCTTGTATGAGCTGAAAGTTTAGAGGGACGGCCAGGTCTTGGTAGATTTGCAGTGGTCTGATACTCCTTCCATTTCAATATTATCGCTTGCACAGTGCTCCTTGGGATGTTTAAAGCTTGGGAAATATTTTTATATCCAAATCCGGCTTTAAACTTCTTCACAACAGTATCTCGGACCTGCCTGGTGTGTTCCTTGTTCTTCATGATGCTCTCTGCGCTTTTAACAGACCTCTGAGACTATCACAGTGCAGGTGCATTTATACGGAGACTTGATTACACACAGGTGGATTGTATTTATCATCATTAGTCATTTAGGTCAACATTGGATCATTCAGAGATCCTCACTGAACTTCTGGAGAGAGTTTGCTGCACTGAAAGTAAAGGGGCTGAATAATTTTGCACGCCCAATTTTTCAGTTTTTGATTTGTTAAAAAAGTTTGAAATATCCAATAAATGTCGTTCCACTTCATGATTGTGTCCAACTTGTTGTTGATTCTTCACAAAAAAATACAGTTTTATATCTTTATGAAACTTGAAACCTGAAATGTGGCAAAAGGTCGCAAAGTTCAAGGGGGCCGAATACTTTCGCAAGGCACTGTATATATATATATATAGAGCGAGAGAGAGAGAGAGAGCGAGAGAGAGAGAGAGAGAGAGAGAGAGAGAGAGAGAGAGAGAGAGAGAGAGAGAGAGAGAGAGAGAGAGAGAGAGAGAGAGAGAGAGAGAGAGAGAGATGTGTGTGCAGTTTCCATTTTTGTGTGTGCCTGTGTGTGCATCTAAAGTGTGCCTTTTCTCTCCTCTATATGTGTGATCCATTCTGCTCCGTTGGGACAGCCCACGCCACCATATTACATTTCCGGTTAAAAAAATAAAATAAGAACCACAAGGTAACCTTCCGTTACCAGAGAACATCATTTCAAATCAAATCAAATTAAAGTTTATTCTTATTTGATTAGACATTTCCTGGGAACGTAAGGTTAGTTCGATGATTTCGCGCAAACAGACACATGGATATGGCTGGAAAATTTGTATACAGTAAATACCTGTACTTGGTTGTGGTCGCAGTTCTTTACAGTCCAACTCTTCCATTTAGTACAGGGTAGAATACCAGTGAAAATCCTCAATCTTGCCACAATGGCTATTTCAATCTCATGACTTTGCTGATAGCTACTTTATTGAGGAAAACTGTACTTACTTTGACAGAGATACACTATATATACAAAAGTATGTGGACACCCATTCAAATTAGTGGATTCGGCTATTTCAGCCACACCCTTTGCTTACAGGTGTATACAATCGAGCACACAGCCATGCAATCTCCATAAACAAACATTGGCAGTAGAATGGCCTTACTTAACTTTCAACGTGGCACCGTTATAAGATGCCACCTTTCTAACAAGTGAGTTCGTCAAATTTCTGCCCTGCTAGAGCTGCCCTGGTCCACTGTAAGTGCTGTTATTGTGAAGTGGAAACGTTTAGGAGCAACAACGTCTCAGCCGCAAAGTGGTAGGCCACACAAGCTCACAGAATGGTACCGCCGAGTGTTGAAGCACGCAGCGCGTAAAAATTGTCTGTCCAAGGTTGCAACATTCACTACCGAGTTCCAAACTGCCTCTGAAAGCAACGTCAGCACAATCATTTATTTAGTAAAATAGTGATATTGTCAGACAGCATGGGCAGCAGCTCTCTAGATATGAGATGATGACCTTGAATGAAATAATAAAGTCAACACAATAATTTAAATATTTTATTAAAGTAAAGTAATGTGAATAAATTATGTTTAATAAGTGATGAGCCATAATGGACAGTCACTACCATCATGGGACTTGTATTAATTGTTTTATTCTGTGTTGTTACAGCATTCAACACACATAATGCATAAGTGTGTTTAATGTTTTTTTTTTTTTTGTCAAAACCAAAATCGAAAACCGTGGTTACTTTTTAATAATTGAACCGAAACGAAACGACTTCAAAAAAGCACTAATGGCTCAGAGCTACTAAGATGTGATGCTACAGTTTCTGAAGTGAGATGATTCATTCAGTGAGAGGTATGATCAGAGATATCAGCCTTTGAGGCTGTTATAGACATGAATAGACACCTGTTGTGTGTTCCAAATGGCACCCTATTCCCTTTATAGTGTACTACTTTTGACCAGGGTCCATAGGTTTCTGCTCAAAAGTAGTGCACTATATAGGAAATAGGATGCCATTTGGGACATACTCCCAGATGTGCATTTGATGATTGACTGTCATTCCCATGAATATTTAATTGATGATAGACCATGAATATGGATGAATTTCTCTTAATGGAAAAAATGACACACACAAGCTGTGATTCTCTCACTTCCGCATTTGGACATGCCTGCTTGATCATATTGAAAAACAAAAATCCCACACACACGCAGATAAACACACACACACTAACTCTTTCATCTCTGTTTCTCATACACATGCACACGCACACACACTCGTTGGCTGAGATTCCGAGATTCACAGTTGAGGTTGGTATTTCTGGGGTGTGACTTTCTAGACATTAGATTAGAGGGTACATGTTAGTTGATGTTGTGTGGTTGGATTTTCACACCAGGGAAATTCTGTCCGAGAAATGTCATACGACATAAGACATGTCGCTCATGGCTACACACTCCATGCATACATGGACACACACAGTCTTGTATAAGTAACCTTGTGGGGACACACAATTCAGTCCCATTCAAAGTCCTAATTGCCATAACCCTAAACCTAAACCTATCCCTAAACTTAACCCTGACCCTACCCTTAACCCCTATACCTAACCCTAGCTCCTAACCATAATCCTGAACTAACCCTAGCGTCTAACCCTAAACTTAATTCTAATCCTAATACTAATTCTAAACTTAACCCTAAACCCCCTAGAAATAGCATTTGACCTTGTGGGTCACATTTTGGTCACATTTTTGTTTGTTACTATTCTTGTGGGGACTTCTGGCCCACAAGTACAGTTAAACATGTCCACCCACCCTCACACGCACGCACACACACACACGCACACACACACAGAGAGAAGGAATGAAGCAGATCAGAGCTTGACTGTAAATCGAGTTGTTCTGGCAGCGGGATAGATGGTATTCAGTATTCAGTAGGTGCTCTATGCTTTGGATAGAACTCATTTCGTGGAGAGAGAGCCTGACGCCCCATTGTGTCTCCCTTTGGCTTACTTTTGTTTTTGTTTTTGTGCTTCTCTAATATTGTTTCCCCGGCCCGCTCATTTGAAGCAATCTGCTTGAATTTACTGCGGCTGTAATAGTATTTTCACCAGCCTGAAAGGTGACCTCAGACTCTACATACTTATATTATCTATGGTTCATCTGTTTATCTGTTTAAAACTGGCAGAGAAGTAATCAGAGAACCATGCACCACATCAGATAAATGGCTAGCCTCAGCCTCTGTTTGTTATTAATGAGGTATGTAAATAGTGTGTATTTATTAGTGGTGCCTCTTTAAGCACATCTGACATTATGGCTCTAATATGGAGCTTGTGGAATAGTGTCTCTCCTCTGGCTGCTTTCCTCACTATTATTAACGTAATCTAGAGATGATTTAGACTTAAAGGTTTAGTTGCAGGTTAGGTTAGGTGTGCATGACTTTCATATACCAAGTGCAACAGGAGGTCATAGCTAACAGAAAGCTAGTTTTAAATGGGTTGGAGGGGACTAGTTAACACCCACAAATATAACAATTACATGTATTTATAGAGTCTGGAGACGTGACTTAAAAATATTGCATCATATTTATTGTCTAGCCGTGTTCTATTTCAAACTTGGACATACAGTACTTTTGAACTAATAAACAGTAGCAGGAGCTGTATATCAGTATGTTAACACTGCAGAGGGGTACATGTCATGGAGCGTACACCATCTGTGGTGAAAATCACTTCTGACTAACTGGTCTTGTTGCACACACTCAAACACTCACTCATACACACATACTGAAACTTTGTTCTCATGTTGTCACTGCCAACACCCATTAGTAATTCGTATTGTATTTAGTATTTTATTAGGATCTCCAAGGCAGCCACTACTCTTCCTGGGGTCTAACAGGAACAAAACAACATATAACAACAAAACAATAGTCTACATCATGAATAAAATAATAGATCACATAATACATTGTGCACTGTACACATTTACACTGCTCCACCATTACAAATGTACAATATTACAGCAGTACAATACTACAATGTGTGTGTGTGTGTGTGTGTGTGTTCACATTGGGCCGTGAGGTGTTGTTTTATCTGGTTTTTTTTTTAAATCACATTTTACTGCTCGCCTAAGTTACTTGATGTGGAAGAGAGTTCCATGTAGTCATGGCTCTATGTAGTACTGTGCAATTCCCAGCCTCTGTTCTAGCCTTGGGGACTGTGAAGAGACCCCTGGTGGCATGTCTTGTGGGGTATGTATGGGTGTCTGAGCTGTGTGCTAGTAGTTTGAACAGACAGCTCGGTGCTTTCAACACGTCAATACCTGTCACAAAGACAAACAGTGATGCAGTCAATCTCTCCTCTACTTGAACCAGGAGAGATTTACATGCATGTCATTGATGTACATTTAAGGGCCAGCCGTGCTGTTCTGTTCTGGGCCAACTGTAATTATCCTATGTCCTTCTTAACAGCACTTGACCATATAACTCAAATCAAATCAAATTGTATTTGTCACATGCGCCGAATACAGGCGTAAACCTTACAGTGAAATGTTTACTTACAAGCCCTTAACCAAAAATGCAGTAACTGGACAGTAGTCCAGGTGTGATAAAGCTAGGACCTGCAGGACTTGTTTGGTTGATTGTGATGTCAAGAAAGCAGAGCAGTGCTTTAACACGGACAGACCTTTCCCATATTAGCAACCGTTGCATCAATATGTTTTGACCATGTCAGTTTACAATCTAGGGTTACACCAATAAGTAGTCTTCTCAACTTGCTCAATTATTCATTACAATATTTAAATGAGGTTTAGGGATAAGAGAGTGATATGTCCCAAATACAATGCTTTTCGTTTTTGATAGTGTGTGCAAAGCTGTCATCAAGGCATATATTTAGATTTGTTTAACATTTTTTGGTTACTACATGATTTCATATGTGTTATTTCATAGTTTTGATGTCTTCACTATTATTCTACAATGTAGAATATAGTCAAGTAAAGAAAAACCCTTGAATGAGTACAGTAGGTGTGTCCAAATGTTTGACTGGTACTGTATATTTAGGACTAGCTTATTGACTAGCATCAGCCAGATGAGCTCAACATGGTCATCACCAGAGCACCAGTAGATGTAGACCATAGCTCAGGGCTATAGGAGTATCTGAAATGGGCCCTACTATCATACATCTCATACGGGACTCACTACACTGGATAGAGCTATGCAGAGCAGAGAGGTCCAGTTCATTAATCCTGGGGTAATCGTAAAGCTGTCAACGCCACTCCACTGGCTTCCCCCATAAAGCTGATTTGTGGTGTGGCCCATCAGCAAGCCCTCAGTCTCCGTAATGACAGATTCATCACGCTGTTCTAATCAGTCCTGAACAGGAAACCAACAGATAGTCATTAGATCATTGTGACTCTCAAGGTGCTTGGTGAATAAAATCACTAATTTGTTGCCATTTCACTAGTTCCTACCATGTATTACTTCATACCGTAACTGGGGTCCAGAGTTGTTCCTTTTCCTGACCAGGCAACATCCTAGTCTTGAAAAACTCCTGGCCTGATTCTTGATGGTATTTATAACCTCAGGGCGAGTTCGTGCTGCTAACTTACACTAAAACAGGAACTACTGTTTCCTCCTGTCACCACATCACCCTGGGATACCAGGAGGTGTATAAAAGGAAGTGTCATAATAAGGGTGAAGGGGAAGTGTTGTGGGGTGTTGGACTTGTGACCGCAGGGGCCTGGCGAGTTCAGGTTACGGTCAGGCATGTATGAATAGTAGATATATGGTAATGAGCGGTATGGAAATGGGAGAGTAAGTCAGCTTACTCTCGGACGGACGTACGGACAATGAGAGAGAGGAACAGCAAAGGATATGTTCGACGGACGGACGGACGGACGGACGGACGGACAGACAGACAGACAATGAGAGAGAGGAACAGCAAAGGATATGTTCACCGTATTTGTCAACATGATTTCAGTAGCTAGCTTTTTCTCTTATTTCCTTGTTCCAATAGAATGCCATCTTTGTGTCTGTGGCTTTGTGCTGCACCCAAACTTCTGTCTGTTCCTCATGTGCTCTGAGGGAAGCCAATTCCTTCACAATCAATGGAGATGGCACAAAAGTATTGTGGACACTGGCCTGCAATTCAGCAGAAAGTTGACAGCGGTTTTCTTTTGCCTGAAGCTTATGGGTGCACGGGTCGGCAACTAAACCATTTACACAGCATAAGTGTGCGTGTGTGTGTGTATGTGTGTGTGTGTGTGTAAGAGAGAGAGAGAGAAATAAATGGAGAGTGAGAGTGTGTGTGCGAGCAGCCAAACAAATAGCTGACTCTGTAGTCCTCCAGGCAAAATGAGGTTACTTCTCCGGTGAAGTTGTCCAATAAAGTATGCAATGAAGTTAGGGTCACAGCAAGACAGGAGTCACAGCTTATCACTTTAGCGTGTGTGTGTGAGAGAGATAGAGATGCCTGTGTGTGCAGTGTCCATGTGTGTGTGTGTGTGTGTCCATGTGTGTGTGTGTGTGTGTGTGTGTGTGAGAGAGAGAGAGAGAGAGAGAGAGGGAGAGATGTGTGTGCAGTGTCCATTTTTGAGTGTGCCTGTGTGTGCATCTAAAGTGTGCCTTTTCTCTCCTCTATATGTGTGATCTATTCTGCTCCGGTGGGACAGCCCACGCCACCATATTACATTTCCAGGGTTATTGCTTCAGCCCATCTCATCACTCCCCATCTCTCCCTTAAAAATCCCCACATAATGTTGATCTAAGAAGAGGCTTTAATATCAACCTCCCCTCAGGGTCTCACTGAGGTCAATTCAATGCAAACAACATTAACAGTGAACATGTCAATAGTGAAAATATTACAGGCAGTAATAAGGTCTTAGTGTCAATACAGAGAGGTCCTCAGAGGGCTGGAGGATTCATTCAGAGTGACAAGTGCTTCAGCCATCAACCACATCAATACTCATTTACTTAATAAATAATGAAGGGTTCAGTTGATATTAGTGCTGTGCTTTTTTTGGTCAGTTCAGTTTCGGTTAGATTATTTCAATTTCAATAATTTTTTAATATGCATTATGTGGGTTCAATACTGTAACAACACAGAATAAAACAATTAATAAAGGTCCCATGATGTTAATAACTGCCCATAACCATCATTTATTCACATGACTTTAATAAAATATTTCAGTTGTTGTGTACATTACATTTGTTTATTTGATGACTTTATTATTTCAGTAATCGTCTCATCTCTATAGAGCTGCTGCTTATGCTGTCCGACAAAATCACTATTTTAACAGGCCTAGTTCTTCAAAGTAAATAAGGCATACTTTTATGACTGCTGAATACCAACTTTTAATCACTTAGATCAGCTACTCCCAAATTGGAATACTGGGGTATGCGGAATGCCGTATTTTTAAAATACATTTATATTACCAACGGGGCTATACATTTGGGTGAGGTTTTTCTCTCGCCTGAGTAGCTTCGTTTCACTGCCCCCCCCAAAATGTAACCATCTAGCAAAATAACAACATAATGTCAAATACAGGTAGCCTTGTCAAATAATTACCATCCAATCACATTAACCATTACTCTCTTGTGGGAAACCTTAACTCTTGCTCAGACATTTAGAAACGAAACATGACAATTAGAAAAAGAAGCCACAGGAGTTTTTTGAGCGAGACTAAAGAAGACTTTCGAGTAGTAAGACGTATAAAAGATACCATTAATAAGAAGGGGCTAGAAGCGTCTTATATGGTGAGCTACCGAGTGGCTAGGACAGGCAAGCCCCATACTATTGTGGAGGACTTAATTCTTCCTGCTGCCGTGGATATGGCGGGACAATGCTGGGGGGAAAGGCAAAAAAACTATATGGACACTCTTCATCAAACAACACTGTTTCACGACGCATCAGTGACATGGCAGGAGATGTTTAGAAACAATTTGTGCTTTGCATACAAGCCAGTGAATTATATGCGTTACAGCTGGATGAGTCAACAGATGTGGAGGGCCTGGCACAGCTCCTGGTATATGTCTGTAAGGTTTATGGGGGGTCAATTAAGGAAAATATCCTCTTCTGCAAACCACTGGAAACCTGTCACGCCCTGACCTTTTAATTCTCTATTTTGGTTAGGTCAGGGTGTGACTAGGGTGGGTACTTTAGGTTTTGCATTTCTATGTTGGCCTGGTATGGTTCCCAATCAGAGGCAGCTGTCTATCGTTGTCTCTAATTGTGGCTCATATTCAGGCAGCCATTTTCCACATGTTGTTTGTGGGATCTTGGTTTTGTGTAGCTGCCTGTGAGCAGCCCAGAACATCACGTTTCGTTTTCTCCTCTATTGTTTTTGGTGAGTTTCATATTTATTAAACATGTGGAACTCTAAGTACGCTGCGCCTTGGTCCATTCATTCAGACGATTGTGACAAAACCAGGACAAAATAAGAATATATTTTTTAAGTACTGGAGAGCTTTGTGACATCAAATGGACTTCGGTGGTCAAGATGTGTTGGTATCTATACTGATGGCACAAAAGCTATGACAGGGATACATAGTGGAGTGGTAACGCACATGCAAGCAGTTGCACCCGATGCCACTTGGGCACACTGCAACACCCACCGAGAGGCTCTTGCTGCCAAGGGAATGCCTGACAGCTTGAAATATGTTTTTGACACTACAGTGAAAATGATTAACTTTGTTAAAAGTAGTTAAACCTACGCCCCAGTTCGTCATTATACAAGGAATAAACATAACATGGTGTCAGATTGGTAATTGCTATGACGAGACAGAGAAAATAAAGGAGTAACACATTTCCGTGACGAAAATTGAACATTCTACCACAAGTCAAGTGACGTGAGTAGTCGAAGATGCTAGCTTGCAAGAGCGAGGGCAACGAGCCGCAGCAGTGAGAGCGAGGCTGCATTGGAATCTGTTGACCAGCAAGTTGATGAGCAACATACCGAAGTAAGAGAAATTGACACTGTTCCTGTTCTCCGTCATGGATAGGCTTTGTCCTCCTACTCCTATGCAGTTAACAGGCAATCTAGCTGACAATTGGAAATGTTTCAAGCAGAGATCCAATATCTACCTGTGAGCCAGTGGAGTAGGGGGAGATGATGACACATTAGAAGCTTCCATTTTTCTGCATGTTATTGGACGTTTACAATAGCTTTCAGCAAGACGAGGAAAACTTGACATTGACCGTGCTAATGGCTAAATTTGAATAGTACTTTGTACCAATTCAGAACGTCAAGTTTTTTGAGATACAACTTTTTATCTCACGATCAGAAACAGGGACTCAGTTTTGACCAGTATTTGGTTGAGCTGAACACACTGAGCATAACGTGTGAATTTGAAAATCTGAAAGACTCCCTAGTGAAAGACAGGATATTCTGTGGCATACTTGATAATGGACTCAAGGAGAGATTGCTGAGTGAGCAAGATTGAACTTTGGATATAGCAGTGAATATGTTTCGAGCAGCTGAAACCACCAGAGCACAAGCTAAAGAGCTGTGCAGAGATGAGACGTCAGTGCATGCAATAAAAAGAGAGGAGCACCACACACAACGCCTTACAAAACAAAAACAAGAAAAAGAGAGAAATCAAAACACTACATGTGGAAAATGTGGATTTATCCACAAGCCAAAAAATTGTTCTGCATATGGCAAATCATGTAACAACTGTGGGGAAAATAATAATTTCTCAAAATGCTGCAAAGCTGAGGCTACAAAGAAAAAGGTTCACACAGTCAAGGAGGATATTGAAGAATTCTTTGTTGATTCTGTGGAAATATGCAATGCAGTAAATGCTGAATGGATTGTGCCATTGACTGTGAATGAAACTATAATACCATTCAAACTTAATCCTGGAGCACAGGTAAACCTGTTGTCGCTGGATGACTACAAAACACTGAAGGTGAAGAGCAAAATATACCCGGGAGAACGTACCAGTGGTAGCTGCATAGTAACTTTACAGCACAAAGAAAGAGCACAGCTGCTGATCGTGGAAAATATTCTAGGAATCAATGCATGTGAACAGCTCAATTTGTTGAAAAGAGTGTATGTAGTGACATCACAGACTGAAAATGACGAAGAATCGCTACTGGCTTAGGATGAGAACGTGTTTGAGGATCTTGGATCTTTACCAGGAGAACACAAAATATGTACTGATGACAAATATTACTCCAGTTTTGCATGCATGCAAAACATTCAATTTGTACTGAGGAAAAAGCTCAAGGAGGGACTCAGACTTATGGAAAAGATGGACATCATCACAAAAATGGATGAACCTACAGACTGGTTATTGAGGTGAAAAAGAACGGCGATCTCAGGATATGCCTAGACCCGAGAGATCTCAACAAAGCAATCAAGAGTGAGAATTTCAAGTTGCCAACCAGAGAAGAGATAATGTCGCAGTTTGCTGGAGCAAAGTGGTTCAGTAAGCTTGATGCCTCATCAGGATTCTGGCAAATGAAGCTAGACGATGCAAGCTCAAGGCTATGCACATTCAACGCACCTGAGGGCAGGTACAGATTTCTTCGTCTTACCATATAGGATTCTCTCAGTGCCAGAGGTCTACCACAAGACAATCCACATGATCTTCAAGCACATTCCTGGAGTGGAGACCATGATGGATGACATCATCATCTGGATGTCCACAAAAGAAGAACACGCCGCGAGAGTGAGACAAGTGCTGGACCGGACACGGAAAGTCAACCTAAAACTAAACAAGGACAAATGCGAGTTTGGTGTGAAAACACTTACCTTCGAAGGAGATGTACTTTCAGAGGACGGAGTCAAACCAGAGCTGAGGAAAACATCAGCCATCAACAACATGGAGTGCCCGAAGAACAAGGACGACGTGAGACGCTTCATGGGCATGATCACCTACCTTGCAAAGTTCATACCTCAACTGTCAGCACAGTCCGCTCCACTCAGATGTCTTCTGGAACAGAAAAATTAATGGGAATGGTCCCATGAACAGGAAAACTGCTTCAGAAACCTAAAGAAGACAATCACAGTAGAGCCAGTGCTCAGGTTCTATGATCCAGAGAAAAGCACAAGGATTTCTGCAGATACTTCACAGTTTGGCCAGTTTGGCCAGTTCTTCTGCAACAGCATGACGACACATGGCAACCCGTCGCTTATGCGTCCAGAGCCTTGACAGGTGCAGAGACAAGGTAAGCACAAATAGAGAAAGAACTACTGGCGAGCACATACGCTCGCGAAAGGTTAAACCAATATGTCTACGGACGAGACTTCGAAGTAGAAACTGACCACAAACCATCGGTGTCAATCATGTCTAAGCCACTGAATGAGCCACTGATTGTCCAATGAGAATCCAGAGAATGTTGATCAGACTGCAAAAGTATGATGTGATGATCTGTACCCCGGGAAAGTTAATGTTTGCCGCCAACACTCTTTCTCGTGCAGTCAACAAGAAAGAGAGCTTCGACACACAGAAGAAAAAGAGCACGACACACACAGAAAAACACTGAGATTCAGGCCTACGATCGACATGATCGTAGCATCACCTCCTGTGTCTTCTGAGAGAATGGAGCAGATCAAAAGAGAGACTGCAGCTGACCAAACAATGACAGAGTTGAAAGAAACAACACTTATAGGATGGCCTGCACAGAAAAATAACTGTCCAAGGAGAATACAGGATTACTGGATGTGCAGAGCAGAGCTCACCATTATGGATGACATAGTGTTCAAAGGCAACAAGATTGTCATTCCCTTAACACTACGCAAATAAATGCTACAGAAAATACACGAGGGACACTTGGGTGAGGAAAAATGCAAACGACGAGCACGAGAAGTAATGTACTGAGCAAGAATGAACCAGGAAATCAGCCAGACCACTGCTTCATGTGAACTGTGTTTGACCTACAGGCCAAAGCAGCAAGCAGAGCCGCTAATGCCCCATCAAGTACCCAACAGACCCTACTACAAAGTTGAGTTTACCTTTTTGACTGCAATGGCAAAAGTCACATTGTTGTTACTGACTACTACTCAAACTACCCTGAAGTAGCAACACTGCCAACTACCTCCAGCAAAGCTGTAATCACATACCTGAAATCAGTCTTTGCAAGACATGGGTTGCGCCTGAACTGTACTCGGACAATGGCCCGCAGTTCTCAAATTCCGAAATCCGACGGCTTAGCAGAGAGTTCAGTCAAAATTGTGAAAGTTCTGATGAAAAAGGCACACGATGGAAAGGAGGATTTCCTAAAAAATCTGATGATCTACCGCAGCGCACTGCTGCAGAACGGACTTTCACCTGCACAAATGTTGATGGGGACGTCGCATCAGAACCAACCTACCCATCCATGAGGACTTGATAACACCCAGAGGTGCTCACAAAGTCAAACTCTCAAAGGAAAAACAGAAAGACAAACAAAAACAGCGACACGACAAAAGTGCAAGACACTTACCTGAATTGAAACCTGGAGATCATGTACAACTCCGAGACATCACTACAGGTACCTGGATGCAGCAAGGGTGTGTGCAGAGAGAAGTTGCACCGTGATCCTATGAGATCCAAACAGAGCATGGATCCCGGTTTGTCATTATACAAGGAACAAACATAACAATTAGTTGTTTAATCGCTCTGCAATAGCTAATATATAGGCGTCCTCCGCAAATACACAGGAAATAATGGCGAGTCATTATTATTTTACTTGAAAAGTGTTGAATTAACTATGGAAAGTGAATTCACTCAGTGGTGTAAAATAACCCTGTTGTTGCTGTTAATTACCACAGTTGAGAGTGATTGAGATATTTTTACTGTGTGTACATTAAAACACTAAAAACCTAACCCATCAGTATCATATTTCCCATCATGCTTTATTGCAGTTAGATTTGTATAATTGTTTGTTTCAATTTCTGGGTGTTTTGCATGTACATTGATTGATTAATGAATCTTATGCAACACATAGATAAATAGCATAGATTTTTCAAAACGAATCCAATCGGTTAGTTGACATATTGCACCCGGTACTGAAATGATTGTTCCAGTTTAGATGGTTTTGGTAGTCTCATTTATTCATCTTTCTAACCCTGGCAGTCATTTTGAATGCAGGTTGTGGGTGAATAAAATATATAGGTCTTCAATAACCACACAATAGAAATGTAGCATTACTAATTTAGCCTGATGTGGACAGCAAACCAGGAGTTTCAGGCTGTGGTATTAGTGTTACAATAGCATTTTTCTGTGTTTGGTGAGTTAATTTAACCCTGATTAAAGTCAATTGATGTAGTATTGAGTCAGAGTTCACTTGTAATGACACTGATAGGACTAAAGGTGACTAGGCGTGGTCTGAGTGGGGAGAAGAAAAACTACCTGTTATTGGCAGAGAGGTGTCATGACGTTGGCCTGGGGGGTAGGTTTATGACAGTCATAAATACCTCTTCCCCCCTTTTTCCTCTCTCTACCCTACTGATGTTACATTTGCAAAACCGTTGATTAATTAACATAGAGATTCTGGGAACATCAGAAGGTGGGGGGAAATGAACTATATTCTGGTAATCCGACCAACTGAACATATGCGGTGGTACTTAATGAATATGATGTCAGTTCGGTTGTCATCTGAGACATTATCATCAATGATAAGATGACAAACTCTACAGTGGAAAGTCTACACATCAGAGTAATCGGATTCACATGGGATTTTTGTTCAATTTAAATGTTTGAATGTGAAAGTATTTGTGATGCGATGAAATGTGATTTTAGCTTCCAAAATGTGAAATTTGGGTTTTCATAAAATAAGGCTCTGCTCAATCTGTGGCCCGCCCCTGTGAAGGGACATGGGCTATACAACTTTTCAAACACGCCCTCCTCTCCCTTCCTATATAAACCCTTGACGACAATATAACCTCCTGTTCCGAGGACGTGAGGACGACGGTCCGATGTCAGAATGGTTCAGATAATAACTACAGAACGAAGCCAACATCAGCGTGAGCTTTGGTTGCGAATGGTATGAACTTTGAACTATTATTCACTACAGAAGTGATACCTCCTGTCACGGCTTCTATGAGTAGTGGGTGGAGAAGTCAGGCGCAGAGAGCAAGGTAGTTCACAAGATGTGGATTTTTATTTTCCAAATCCCAGAGAGACGGTCACGCCACACACACAAGGGCGCGTAAAGACCCAGTTCAAACAACAGGACAAAACTGACCGGAAAAATAAATACCACAAAATAATCACACACCATAAACAGAAAAAGTCTGCACAAAAGCCGGCGGGCCTACCGGGTTTAAATAACCCACAATCAAAACCTAAACACAAAACAGGTGCAACTAATCACACAACTAAATGAAACAGAAAAAGGGATCGGTGGCAGCTAGTAGTCCGGCAACGACGACCGCCGAGCGCCGCCCGAACAGGAAGAGGCACCATCTTCGGTGGGATTCGTGACACCTACTAGACGTTGAGTTAGCAACAGCCGCTGCAAACTAGGGTTAGGAAGGAACAGACAGAGTATCCCGTCTAACACACAACGACGTTACTACAACGTATTCAATTTACCAGCAGATACATTCTTCAAGGGACAAAGGACTCGGTTGGGCAACACGGCCTTCCATCTACCACCAACCTACCAAAGCGCAGCTCAGAGTAAATATTTATTCCTTTTCCAAATGGGCGGTAATTTACAATGCATAAGATACTGTATTTACGATAGCACAGCTTCACCCTTTGTTCCTCAGTCTTCCCGCTCTTTCACTTTCATTGAGCGTCTTTTCTTTTGTGTAACAAGCTGTCATAGCCCGCTAGGGACGTTTTCCTTTATGACGTAATTTGTAATCAAATTATGATTTAATTATGTGTATGTGTAATTCTGTGTGATTAGTTAGGTATTTAGTAAATAAATAATTAAACCCAATTTTGTATTGCTGATTCAACTTGTTAGCCGGGGTTCATGCAGATAACTACGAATTTACAACTTTCAGATGAGACTGAATTAAGATGAAGATTAATATTGACTGCTATTGATGTAAAATATTACTAGGTCTTTAAGAGTTTATTCGGAAGATAGCAGCTATTTTGTGGTGCCCGACTCTCTAGTTAATTATATTTACATAATTAGCTCAATCAGGTAATATTAATTACGGAGAAATCATTTTATAGAATAGCATGTCATATCACTTAATCCGGCATAGCCAAAAACACGACAGAGGTTTGGAACTCTCTTTGTTATTGTTCTGTTAACAATCTTAGTGATCCCTCCCCACGCCAATCCCTTTAGCGGGATTGATTTGACAACATCCAGTGAAATTGCAGAGCGCCAAATTCAAACTACAGAAATATCAATATTCAACATTCATGAAAATATAAGTGTAATACATCAAAATAAATCTTAACTTCTTGTTAATCCAGCATACAGATTATATGGATGATCTAGCTACCACCGCTAACACAGTATAATACTACAGATGATATGGATGACCAACAGACTATACTTATGATCACATACCATATCAACCATCCATCATCTCCTGGGAATGGTTCGATGTGTCTATGAGTGCAAACAAACTGAGGAACACACACACACACATGCACGCAAATGCACATGGGGGCACGCACACACACATATACAATACATACACACACTTGCGTCCTGTGGTGTAGATGAACGAGCCCCTCTATCCCTTTCTATCTGAGCTGATTTATATTCTGCGATCAGGGTCTACCGCAGGCTCAGACAATTTTCAATTTACTCCCTGCCAGGCAGAAAAGTGGAGCCGTCTACATTGGGTTTGTGTTAGCCACAACACTGAAGTCCATACATTACAGTGTCATTCAACAAATATTTTGGGTAGGTGTAGAAGGAGGATGGATCTCTCTATCTTTCTCTGTGTCTGTGTGTTGTGTGCAAGAGAGAAAGGGAGGGAGAGGGGGGAGAGAGAGGGAGAGAGAGAGAGAGATGTGCATTTGTTTCTGTGGGGTATATGTTCCTATTCTAATTGTGTTTGTACCATCTCCCCTTGTATCCAATGGAGAGAGTGTGGATGTGAAACCACATTTAAATAGCTAACTATTAATTGAGAGACTGTGCTGGATCTGGGACATGTCAAGAGCAGCGAGGGCATGCTTGAAAATCCATTATTTCTGGCTTTTAAATATGGTACCATGACAACAACATGCAGTCTATTAGCAGCGTGAGTGAAGTTCAGACCAAACTTTGTGTGATGTTTCATGGGGGGGGGGGGGGGGTATATCAGCTTTAATATTGCAGATATATTGTGGTTTCTATAAATGTAAATGTCTGCATCATTTCCAATTCTCTTCGATCATAATCACAGTCGTGTATATTCCCCACCAAGCAGACACATCGACAGCCCTCGACTCTATGTAAACTGGAAACCACATATCCTGAGGCTGCATTTAGTGTAGCTGGGGATTTTAACTAGGCTAATCTGAAAACAAGGCTCCCCAAATTCTATCAGCATATCGATTGTGCTACCAGGCCTGGCAAAACCCTAGATCAATGTTATTCTAAATTCCGCGACGCATATAAGGACCTCCTCCGCCCTCCCTTCGGAAAAGCTGGCCACGACTCCATTTTGTTGCTCCCAGCCTACAGACAGAAACTAACACAGAAAGCACCCGCGCTCACGTCTGTTCAACGCTGGTCCGACCAATTGGATTCCACGCTTCAAGATTGCTTCGATCACGTGGACTGGGATATGTGCCGCATAACGTCGAACAACAACATTGACGAATACGCTGATTCGGTGAGCGAGTTCATTAGCCAGTGCATCAGTGATGTTGTACCCATAGCATCTATTAAAACATTCCCCAACCAGAAACCGTGGATTGATGGCAGCATTCGCGGAAAACTGAAAGCACGAACCACTGCTTTTAATCAGGGCAAGGTGACCGGAAACATGATTGAATATGAACAGTGTAGCTATTCCCTCCGCAAGGCAATCAAACAAGCTAAGCGTCAGTATAGAGACAAAGTGGAGTCGAAATTCAACAGCTCAAACAGGTATGTGGCAGGGTTTACAGTCAATCACGGACTACAAAAGGAAAAACCAGCCCCGTCGCGGACCACGATGCCTTGCTCTCAGACAGACTAAACAACTTGTTTGCTTGTTTGCTTTGAGGACAATACAGTGCCACTGACATGGCCCTCTACCAAAACCTGCAGGCTCTCCTTCACTGTAGCCAACGTGAGCAAAACATTTAAACGTGTTAACCCTCACAAGGCTGCAGGCCCAGACAGCATCCTCGGCTGCGTCCTCAGAGCATGCACAGACCAGCTGGCTGGTGTGTATACAGACATATTCAATCAATCCTTATCCCAGCAAAGGAGATAATTGTGGACTACCTGCCCTCCAGGACACCTACACTACTCGATGTCACAGGAAGGCCAAAAAGATCATCAAGGACAACAACCACCCGAGCCACTGCCTGTTCACCCCGCTATCATCCAGAGGCGAGGTCAGTACAGGTGGATCAAAGCAGGGGCCGAGAGACTGAAAAACAGCTTTTTCTCAAGGCCATCAGACTGTCACTAACATTGAGTGACTGCTGCCAACATACTGACTCAACTCTAGCCACTTTAATAATGGAAAAATGTATGTAATCTACTAGCCACTTCATATTATATAATGTTTTCATACCCTACATTACTCATCTCATATGTACAGTGCCTTGCGAAAGTATTCGGCCCCCTTGAACTTTGCGACCTTTTGCCACATTTCAGGCTTCAAACATAAAGATATAAAACTGTATTTTTTGTGAAGAATCAACAACAAGTGGGACACAATCATGAAGTGGAACGACATTTATTGGATATTTCAAACTTTTTTAACAAATCAAAAACTGAAAAATTGGGCGTGCAAAATTATTCAGCCCCTTTACTTTCAGTGCAGCAAACTCCCTCCAGAAGTTCAGTGAGGATCTCTGAATGATCCAATGTTGACCTAAATGACTAATGATGATAAATACAATCCACCTGTGTGTAATCAAGTCTCCGTATAAATGCACCTGCACTGTGATAGTCTCAGAGGTCCGTCAAAAGCGCAGAGAGCATCATGAAGAACAAGGAACACACCAGGCAGGTCCGAGATACTGTTGTGAAGAAGTTTAAAGCCGGATTTGGATACAAAAAGATTTCCCAAGCTTTAAACATCCCAAGGAGCACTGTGCAAGCGATAATATTGAAATGGAAGCAGTATCAGACCACTGCAAATCTACCAAGACCTGGCCGTCCCTCTAAACTTTCAGCTCATACAAGGAGAAGACTGATCAGAGATGCAGCCAAGAGGCCCATGATCACTCTGGATGAACTGCAGAGATCTACAGCTGAGGTGGGAGACTCTGTCCATAGGACAACAATCAGTCGTATATTGCACAAATCTGGCCTTTATGGAAGAGTGGCAAGAAGAAAGCCATTTCTTAAAGATATCCATAAAAAGTGTTGTTTAAAGTTTGCCACAAGCCACCTGGGAGACACACCAAACATGTGGAAGAAGGTGCTCTGGTCAGATGAAACCAAAATTGAACTTTTTGGCAACAATGCAAAACGTTATGTTTGGCGTAAAAGCAACATAGCTGAACACACCATCCCCACTGTCAAACATGGTGGTGGCAGCATCATGGTTTGGGCCTGCTTTTCTTCAGCAGGGACAGGGAAGATGGTTAAAATTGATGGGAAGATGGATGGAGCCAAATACAGGACCATTCTGGAAGAAAACCTGATGGAGTCTGCAAAAGACCTGAGACTGGGACGGAGATTTGTCTTCCAACAAGACAATGATCCAAAACATAAAGCAAAATCTACAATGGAATGGTTCAAAAATAAACATATCCAGGTG
Organism: Oncorhynchus mykiss; assembly: GCF_013265735.2. Classification (NCBI taxonomy): domain Eukaryota; kingdom Metazoa; phylum Chordata; class Actinopteri; order Salmoniformes; family Salmonidae; genus Oncorhynchus; species Oncorhynchus mykiss. The sequence continues at coordinate 20,310,023 of NC_048569.1, read as the reverse complement.
TTAGAATGGCCAAGTCAAAGTCCAGACCTGAATCCAATCGAGAATCTGTGGAAAGAACTGAAAACTGCTGTTCACAAATGCTCTCCATCCAACCTCACTGAGCTCAAGCTGTTTTGCAAGGAGGAATGGGAAAAAATGTCAGTCTCTCGATGTGCAAAACTGATAGAGACATACCCCAAGCGACTTACAGCTGTAATCGCAGCAAAAGGTGGCGCTACAAAGTATTAACTTAAGGGGGCTGAATAATTTTGCACGCCCAATTTTTCAGTTTTGGATTTGTTAAAAAAGTTTGAAATATCCAATAAATGTCGTTCCACTTCATGATTATGTCCCACTTGTTGTTGATTCTTCACAAAAAAATACAGTTTTATAGCTTTATGTTTGAAGCCTGAAATGTGGCAATAGGTCGCAAAGTTCAAGGGGGCCGAATACTTTCGCAAGGCACTGTATATACTGTACTCTATACCATCTACTGCATCTTGACTATGCCATTTGGGCATCATATATTTTTATGTGCATATTCGTATTCATTCCTTTACACTTGTGTGTGTATAAGGTAGTTGTTGTGAAATTGTTAGGTTATATTACTTGTTAGATATTACTGCATGGTCGGAACTAGAAGCACAAGCATTTCGCTACACTCATATTAACATCTGCTAACCATGTGTGACAAATACATTTGATTTGATATGTATTTTTTGTAAATATTTACAGTGCATTTCCACATTTTGTTACATTGCATCCTTATTCGAAAATTGATTACATTTTCAAGCTATTCATCAAGCTACACACAATACCCCACAACGACAAAACAAAAACAATTTTGGCATTTTAGCAAATCTGGAAATATGTAAATAATACATTTACATAAGTATTCAATCCCTTTACTATGAGACTCGAAATTGAGCTCAGGTGCATCCTGTTTCCATTGATCATCCTTGAGATGTTTGTACAACTTAATTGGAGTCCACCTGTGGTAAATTCAACTGATTGGACATGATTTGGAAAGGCATACACCTGTCTATATAAGTTCCCACAGTTGATAGTGCATGTCAGAGCAAAAACCAAGCCATGAGGTGGAAGGAATTGTCCACAGAACTCCGAGGCGGGATTGTGGTGAGGCACAGATCTGGGGAAGGGTACCTCATGAAGCTGGTTGAGAGAATGCCAAGAGTTTGCAAAGGCAAAGGGTGGCTACTTTGAAGAATCTCAAATATAAAATATATTTGTATTTGTTTAACACTTTTTTTGGTTACTACATGATTGCATATGTGTTATTTTTTAGTTTGATGTCTTCACTATTATTCTACAATGTAGAAAATAGTAAAAATAAAGAAAAACCCTTGAATGTGTCCAAACTTTTGACTGGTGCTGTATATAAATAGGCCCGTTTAATTTTGTCTGGCTTGCCGTTCCAAATAAAATGGCATGTTTTTGCTCATATACACTATATGTGTAGCGTTCTTTATGTTGCACAGAAGAACCAAGAAATAAATGAAGAGTGACACCACAGCTGCCTTTTTAGGCTTTTATGTAGATCTGCAATAATGTTATGAAAAGACAGGAATACATTAGTGTCCAATGCACCATCTGACAAGTTGTTATTTCTCTCTCAGTGTTTTCTCAGACTCCCACAATTACATTCATACATAAAGCCATAATGTATAGAATAAAATATGAAACAATCTGACAAGTTGTTCTATTGAGGAGATTGAAGAAAGGTAAAACATATATCCTGTCTCACATCTCCAATACATTGCTAGGTTCATTCAGTGTTGATAGTATTAAAAAAAACGAATGTACAAAAACAGTACTACAAACAAGCTACAAGGTGAAATCGCATTTATCCCATTCAGACCTTAGACGGCTAAAACTGCATCTCCCATAATGCAACGCTAGCATAAGTCAGCAGCTCAGCCAACCATCTGCATCACAGAAAGACATACTAGCTAGCAACAGCAATACTTTTTAGCACTCTGTACAACTATATCAATAACGATAAAACTCAAAGTTACATGTTTCAACAGTCTCACACTCCCTTATAACAATACCTACAGCATTAACCTTGGGATGCTTTATTTATTTAACGTTATGGACTTCTAATCTGCGACACATACCTTTCTCTCAGTGATTTCTCGGACTGAGGAGAACGGGAGCTACGGGTAGTACCAGGGTGGTAGTAGGTGATGTAAGTACCCAGATTAAATTAAATGCATTTAATGAAATAAAAACCGAAGTTGTTAATATCATCCAGCTACTGTAGCTGGCTACTTGACATCAACAGACAGTACTAGTAGTGCAACAATTTAAAATTTAAACCAAAAGTAAAGTTCCTGGTGATCATAGCGATCTGACTCCCCCCCCTTCTGTTTGAACTTGGAATATTCCTTTTCAAGGGTTTGGACAACTGACCCTTAACCTGGATATTCTGTTCTCCGTTGTGTACTATTCTAATTTAAAGTTTATTGGAATAATTATTTTAACTCTCCTACATATATACAAAAGTATGCGGAAACCCCTTTAAATTAGTGGATTTGGCTATTTCAGCCACAACCTGTAATGAACACGATGGAAGAAAGAGAGCTGGTTTCGCAGGGAGTAGCAGGTGCTTATTTGTAAAGGACCACAGGAGGAGGCAGGTAGCTGGGTCCAGTGGCAGGCAGAAGGTCCTACACAGGGGGTCAAAAAAGGCAACAGTACAGGCAGGGAAAAGGCTAGTAATGTTGTCCGGGAGATCAAGCAATAGCTTGATAACTGGAAATCCAATAGGCTAAAGTACAGGAATGGAGTAGGCAAAAGGCGTCGTTAGTGAAGCAGGCAAAAACTATCACACAAGGGAGGATTAAATTACAGGGAAAAAAAAACTGCACTCAGAAATGAAGTGTGTCACAAAAAAAAAAATAGCTCACAATGATGTCATGCAAAGAACAACTAAATAGTGTGTGATAATGACATACAGTTGTGTGAACAGGTGATCAGAATTCAGGTGATTGGGATCTGGAGAGTGAGCTGCGTTCAGTGGATCTATGTGTTTGAGAGTATGAGTTGGAAGCAGACGTTACACAACCGTTGCTGACAGGTGTATAAAATCGATTAGTATAGAGATTGTCCAAAATGAAAATTTTCCAGGCATTTACAGTGCCTTCAGAAACTATTCAGACCCCTTGACTTTATCCAAATTCTGTTACGTTACAGCCTTATTTTGAAATTGATTAAATCGTTTTTCCCCTCATCAATTTACACACACTACCCCATAATGACAAGGCAAAAATAAGTTTAGAAATTCTTGCTAATTTATTACAAATAAAAACTAAAATATCACGTTTACATAAGCATTCAGACCCTTTACTCAGTACTTTGTTGATACAGCTTTGTCCTGAGCTCTCTGGAGCAGGTTTTCATCAAGGATCTCCGTTCATCTTCATCTCAATCCTGACTAGTCTCCCAGTCCCTGCCGCTGAAAAACATCTCCACAGCATGATGCTACAACCACCGTGCTTCACCTTAGAGATAGTGCCAGGTTTCCTCTAGACTTGACGGTTGGCATTCAGGCCAAAGTGTTCAATCTTGGCTTCCTCACACCAGAAAACGTTGTTTCTCATGGTCTGAGAGTCTTTAGGTGCCTTTTGGCAAACTCCAAGTGGGCTGTCATGTGCCTTTTACTGTGGCTTCAGTCTGACCACTCTATGATAAAGGCCTGATTGGGGGAGTGCTACAGAGATAGTTGTCCTTCTGAAAGTTTCTCCCATCTCCACAGAGGGTCTCAGGAGCTCTGTCAAGATTGACCATCGGGTTCTTGGTCACCTCGATGACCAAGGCCCTTCTCCACTGATTGCTCAGTTTGGCCTGGTGGCCGGCTCTAGGAAGAGCCTTGGGTGTTCCAAACTTCTTTCATTTAAGAATGTTGGAGGCCACTGTGTTATTGGGGACGTTCAATGCTGCAGACCTTTTTGGTACCCTTCCCCAGATCTGTGCCTCGACACAATCCTGTCTTGGAGCACTACGGACAATTAATTGGACCTAGTGGCTTATTTATTTTCTGACGCTCTATCAACTGTGGGACCTTATATAGACAGGTGTGTGCAAACAAACAGTTTCGAGTCTCATAGCAAAGGGTCTGAATACTTGTGTAAATAAGGTATTTCTGTTTTGAATTTTTAATACATTTGTCCCTTTTAGAATAAGGCTGTAACATAATACAATGTGGAATAAGTCAAGGGGTCTAAAAATGTTCCGAATACACTGTATATAAAAATTCCAGTCGTACTTTATCAAAAGCCTTTTCAAAGTCAACTATGAATGCCAGGCCTGGTTTCCCAGGTTTCCCCACTGTTTTATTACCTCCAATGTATTTTCCATGTAAAAAACAGATTAGCATAAATAATATCTGAATATACATTTTCATTTCAATATCAGTCCTCTGAGTACATCAAAAAAGGTTTGATATACCTCAATTGGTACACCATCCAGCCCTGAAGTTTTCCTGTACATAAAGGCTTTAATTGCATCAAGAAGTTCCTCTTCTGTAATTTGGCCTTCACATGAGTTTTTCTGTACAGCTGTTAATTCTACATTATTATTATTTTTTAAATCCTTTAAATTAACTTCAGTTAGTGGACATGGAGGAGACTGAAATGAAAACATATGCTTGAAAACGTTTTTTATTGCTATCTACAGTATCTGTACTGTTAGTACGTCTATTTCCTTTGTTGATATGAACTCTATTGACCTAAATTGATTTTGTTTTAAAGATTAGTATTGAATTGAAATGGCCTCTAAAGGCACACTTAAAAGGGCCTCATACGATAAGGGGATCTGCTGTTCCTATGTTATGTTGGAAAAAGTCAGTTATAAATTCTTCTATCCTCGTTAAAAACAAGTTGTCATCCAATAGGCTTATATTAAATGTCCAATATCCTCGCCCACATTGAAATTCTGTAAGAGTAATGTATATGTCAATAATTTGATGGTGCGACCACATTCTGTTCCCTAACAACACTTTTGAAACTTTTGGTACCAGCGAGAATTACATAAAAAAGTAGTCAAGACGACAAGCTTGATTGAGCCTCTACCATGTATATCTCACTAGGTCAGCCTCCATATATCCATGATATTAGGGATTTCCTTGCGTGTTTGGACGTCGCTGGTGGACATAATGTCAGCCTCTCTTTATCAATTCACACTGCTGACGGATGTGAACACTCCTAGACAGAGAGAGGAAGGAATAGAAGAAAACGAGAAAGGAGGTGCCTGCTGTGAATTAAAGCGAGATGGAGAGAGGGAGAAAGAGGGAGGACAAGAGACGAGAGAGGGAGAGAGGTGGCTGTTGTGAGTAAAATAGAGACATAAAGAGGTAAAAAATAGAGAAAGTGAGAGAGGGAGAAAGGGAAAGAGGTGACAGCTGGGTATTAAATCAAGATGAATGCTCTCTCCCTGTTACAGGAAACAAGAGTAGCTCAGAACGTGACAACATCAGTGAAGCTGTCGTCTGGCGGAAGGAAATAAAGTGAACGTAATGTACTGAGGCACATACACATTTTTATTAGCTTCCAGGTATCTGTAGACATGCCAGACAGAAAACAGCCTTTTAGCTGTTTAAAACTATCGGAACAGTCCAATTAGGATACAGACATATTGTTTAGATCTAAGAACACAAATCAAATGTCATAATCCAAATGTTCTTCAACTGTATCTTCTGCCCCTAACCTATATCCATCAATCCCTCCATCTCTACCCCCCCCCCCGCCCCCACCACCCGTCCCCCGTCTCCACTCCCACCACCTCTCAATGAGGGGATTCGATTAAGCTGGCCCGGGTTGAACTGGGCTTTGGTCCGTCAAGCAACGCTCTGTCATGTTGTCATTAGCATGAATATATGTTTGAATTTCCAAACATGGTTTCATTGGGAATGCAGACAAAACGTTCTTATCAAAAGCATTCACTTTTGCATGTGAAAACACAGAATTCCACTCATTACTCCACGTGCTTAACCTATGTCACTTTTGTTTTGAGCCGACTTCCCGTTGGCCAGACAGGGCACCCGGCTCATACCCAGGAGGAGTTCCAAAACAAATGCAATCGAATGCAATCACGTTTCACGAAGTGCAAACTCCACCCACTCAGCGACCCGGGTCAGCTTTATCGAATTTCACTCTACCCGTACACACCCCAACTCTTCACACCCCAGCTGTCGGCCAGTATGTGTCATCCTCACCTAATTATACCGGTTGTTAATTGGAGCCTGTCAGGTGTTGCGATGAGCTGCACGCAAGTTTCCCGGAATTGGGACAGGAGGTATTAGAATGTCTGGAAATAGAACCTCTGTTGAGCTACGGGATCATAGTCATCATATTGCTTCTGTCACCAGGTGTGACTGTCTTTGTGAGTTTGACATAAGGCATTGGTAACACTGCGTGACACCTGTTTATTAAGGCGTTCATTGACATTCATTGAGAACATAGAGAATTGGAACATGTTCAATGCAAAGTTGGAACTGAGTGTAAAGGGTATTTATTACAAGTTACAAGTTTTATATTGATAGTATATATAAATATATACGTGTATATATCCTTGTAAATGCAACTACATGTATACTAAAATGTAATCTACGTAATCCCCGAAAGTAATTATTTATCATAAGAGAACCATAAACAATAACTAGTAATGCTGCATACTCCAAGAAAGGTTCAAATCTCACCTTTCTGGTAAAAATAGTTAGAAAATGGTAAGGTGCAGTACCTTCTGAGGACACAAGCTCAAGCACACAGTGCAAATATGATACAAATATGAAAATATGAAACATTTTATTTGATGTATTTCCTATTCAACAAAACTGTATGAATAAAGCTTGAAATGACTTACATGCTTTCTCAATTTACTGTAGTTCAAATTATAATCAAATTATAAAACAACTAACTAACTTCGTATGAGTGTACAGTACAATACACATTTGTATGTTTAGTGTTAGAGAAAATGTGCATATTTTCGAAAGGTCTCTCTTGATCAAAACATCTGCCCCCATCGCTGTTAACATGGCAAAGAGCTCTAGCTTAGCTTCACTCGCTACTGGTGCTTGGGACACAACAGACAAAACTGAGCAAAGAAGCACAGCCCCATAATGCAATGCCATGAAATCCTTTTTGGTTCTCTCTCTTGACCCTTACATATTAGATGATGATGTTCTACCTTTGGAAACTAATGGTCTGGCTAATTCAAACAAACAACACACATGTAAACAGTACTTCCTAAATCATTCATTTTGAGTGGAAATGTTTTCTAGTGATGTAGCTGTCCATCCAGACAGATGAGCCAAACACATAAACAACTCTGTTAATTTAGGCACTGATTCCGAAACAGAGTTAAGCGTGCGTCAGCAGATGTCACAAAGTGCTTATACAGAAACCCAGCCTAAAACCCCAAACAGCAAGCAATGCAGATGTAGAGGCACAGTGTCTAGGAAAAACTCCTGAGAAAGGCAGGAACCTAGGAAGAAACCTAGAGAGAACCAGGCTCTGAGGGGTTACCAGGTGAAGATTATAAGAGTACATGGCCATTAAGGCCAGATTGTTCTTTAAGATGTTCAAACATTATTAGATGACCAGTAAGGTCAAATAATAATCACAGTGGTTGTAGAGGGTGCAACAGGTCAGCACCTCAGGAGTAAATGTCAGTTGGCTTTTCATAGCCAAGCATTCAGAGGTCGAGACAGCAGGTGTAGTAGAGATAGATACACATATTCTGATCTTGAACATTATCATGAGAATAGCTCTTTCTTTCCTGGGTCCTTCCGATTCGAGATCGGAACCAGAGGTACTTGCGCCTTCGTCCTCTGTTCTGTCTCCCTCTCTGGTGGCTTCTACCTCGGGTTCAGATCTTCAGAGCTCCCCCCTCATCGGACCATGAGGTTGATTCTACAGCTGGCTCAGGTCCATCGGGCCCCACCGCCCTTTGATACTTGATGGGTTTGCGAAACCACTCGAGGCGAATGAACGGCCGGACCATCTCACCCATTGCACCAGGTGTTGTCATCGGCAACTCTATGGTAAGAAAAATTGTGCGAGCACAAGTACAGGACATTACAAGGCTGCTTGGGACCAGTCCATGACAGTTGCCAGGAGCTTACGCTGTTGTAGTCCATGTGGGGTCAAACGACAGTTGGAGGGCTAGCCCGGAACTGCTGCAAAGGGATTTGAAAGAACTGATTCTAGCTCTCAAAGATTCAAAAAATTATTTCAGGTCCAGTACCACTGTTGGGCCTCAGGTGTGAAAGATTCAGCAGGCTACTAGCACCTGGCTAAAAGATGAATGTAGCTCTACAGGAGTTCATCCAAATCATCTTGGCTCATGGACTCTGTCCACACATTTCAAGGCTGCATTGAGACAATGATTTTCCCTTTATAGTGCACCCGGACTGTGGACCGTCGCTGGAAGCTCTGGACTGGGAACTGACGTTGGAAGCTCTGGACTGGGAACTGTCGCCTGGAAGCTCTGGACTGGGAACTGTCGCCGGAAGCTCTGGACTGGGAACTGTCGCCGGAAGCTCTGGACTGTGGAGGCGCACTGGAGGCCTGATGCGTTGGACTGGTACAGGTGGCACAGGAATGATGAAACGCACCTCAGGGCGAGTGTGGAGAGGAGGCACAGGACGTACTGGACTGTGGAGGCGCACTGGAGACCTGATGCGTGGGACCGGTACAGGTGGCACCGGGCTGATGACATGCACCTCAGGGCGAGTGCGGAGAGGAGGCACAGGACGTACTGGACTGTGGAGGCGCACTGGAGGTCTATAGTGCAGAGCTGGCACAACCCTTCCTGACTGGATGCTCACTCCAGCCCGGCAAGTGCGGGAAGCTAGCACAAGACGCACTGGGCTGTGAAAGCACACTGGAGACCTGATGTGTGGGACCGGTACAGGTGGTACCGGGCTGATGACATGCACCTCAGCTCTCAATGCCAGCACCTCTCTCCGGAATCTTGCGTCAAGCTCCTCACTCGACTCCCTGACTGGCTCCATGTGCCCCCCAAAATGTTTCCTTGGGGTTGCCTCTCGTGCTTGCTCCATTGACCTATCTCCTCGTATGGTCGCCGTTCCGCTTTCGCTGCCTCTATCTCCTCCTTAGGACGGCTATACTCCCCGGCCTGCGTCCAGCGTCCTTTTCCATCCAGGATCTCTTCCCAAGTCCACTCCTCCTGTACACGCTGCTTGGCAACTAAACATAGTCAAGATCCCACACCAGAAAGTGGGACAAAGGGCTGCCTAAATATGATCCCCAATCAGAGACAATGATAAACAGCTGTCTCTGATTGGGAACCATATCAGGCCAACATAGAAATACACAACATAGAATGCCCACCCCAAATCACACCCTGACCTAACCAAATAGAGAAATAAAACGTCTCTCTAAGGTCAGGGCGTGACAATGATAGCTAAGGAGATTTTGGAGAAAATGCTGGCCTTTGATTGCGAATATGCAGAGGGAGTCAAAGTGAACAGACAGAAGGCTGTATAAAACACCTTTCTCCAGATTACATCTTCAAACTAGGGGCAACAATGGCATCCATGACAGAGAGGGAGAAGCATCCATCCATGTATACGGGTAAAATAGTCTACCCTGACTTTCAGTGTTTCCTATTTCTATTATGCTAAATATTAGCCACTACAAGTATCGACGTCAGTAGGCCTAATAACCACACACATTCAACTGCCAATTTACTGTTAGTTCCCTTAAATTGGTACAGCCTACATTATCGTTCCATTTAATTCCATTGTTTTGTTTACCTTCATTTTCTTCCTCTGTAAAAGCCATCACCCCTCCCCCTTACACTCAATAATTGCCCCCTTACACTCAACATGTGGTTGTTGCTGAGTATCTTAATCTTAAGGATTCACCCTTTAAAAGAAAATTGCCTAAAATTACATACCCAAATCTAACTGCCTGTAGCTCAGGCCCTGAAGCAAGGATATGCATATTCTTGGTACCATTTGAAAGGAAACACTTTGAAGTTTGTTGAAATGTGAAATGAACGTAGGAGAATATAACACAATAGATCTGGGAAAAGATAAAACAAATAAAAAAACAATCGTTCTTTTTAATTTTTTGAATCTTTGAAATTCATGTGAAAGGCCATAATATATTATTCCAGCCCAGTCACCTGACTTAGAATTCCTCACAATCAAAAGTCGACCACATTATCTACCAAGAGAATTATCTTCGATAATAATCACAGCCGTATATATTCCCCCCAAGCAGACACATCGATGGCCCTGAACTAACTTTATTTGACTCTATGTAAACTGGAAACCACATATCCTTAGGCTGCATTCATTGTAGCTGGGGATTTTAACAAGACTAATCTGAAAACAAGACTACCTAAATTCTATCAGCATATCGATTGCGCAAACAGGGCTGGTAAAACCCTGGATCATTGTTATTCTAACTTCCGCAACGCATATAAGGCCCTCCCCCACCCTCCTTTCAGAAAAGCTGACCATGACTCAATTTTGTTGCTTCCAGCCTACAGACTGAGATAGAAAGAAGATGCTCCCGCGCTCAGGTCTGTTCAACGCTGGTCCGACAGATCTGATTCCACGCTTCAAGACTGCTTAGATCACGTGGATTGGGATATGTTCCGCATTGCGTCCAACAACAACATTGACGAATACGCTGATTCATGGAGAGAGTTCATTAGAAAGTGCATTGACGATGTTATACCCACAGCAACGATTAAAACATTCCCATTGATGGCAGCATTCGCGCGAAACTGAAAGCGCGAACCATTGTTTTTAACCAGGGCGAGGTGACCGGAAACATGACCGAATACAAACAGTGTAGTTATCCCTCCGCAAGGCAATCAAACAAGCTAAGCGTCAGTATAGAGACAAAGCAGAGTCGCAATTCAAGGGCTCAGACACATTTAAACGTGTTAAACATCGCAAGGCTGCAGGCACAGACGGCATCCCCAGCCGCATCCTCAGAGCATGCGCAGACCAGCTGGCTGGTGTTTTTACAGACATATTCAATCAATCCTTATCCCAGTCTGCTGTTCCCACATGCTTCAAGAGGGCCACCATTGTTCCTGATCCCAAGAAAGCTAAGGTAACTGAGCTAAACGACTACTGCCCCGTAGCACTCACTTCCGTCATCATGAAGTGCTTTGAGAGACTAGTCAAGGACCATATCACCTCCACCCTACCTGACACCCTAGACCCACTCCAATTTGCTTACCGCCCCAATAGGTCCACAGACGACACAATCGCAACCACACTGCACACTGCCCTAACCCATCTGGACAAGAGGAATACCTATGTGAGAATGCTGTTCATCGACTACAGCTCAGCATTTAACACCATAGTACCCTCCAAGCTCGTCATCAAGCTCGAGACCCTGGGTCTCGAACCCACCCGGACTTCCTGACGGGCCATCCCCAGGTGGTGAGGGTAGGCAACAACATCTCCACCCCGCTGATCCTCAACACTGGGGCCCCACACGGGTGCGTTCTGAGCCCTCTCCTGTACTCCCTGTTCACCCACGACTGCGTGGCCATGCACGCCTCCAACTCAATCATCAAGTTTGCGGACGACACTACAGTGGTAGGCTTGATCACCAACAACGACGAGACGGCTTACAGGGGGGAGGTGAGGGCCCTCGGAGTGTGTTGTCAGGAAAAGAACCTCACACTCAACGTCAACAAAACAAAGGAGATGATTGTGGACTAAAGTGAAAGAGCAGAGGGAGCACCCCCTATCCACATCGACGGGACAGTAGTGGAGAGGGTAGTAAGTTTTAAGTTCCTAGGGGTACACATCACGGACAAACTGAATTGGTCCACCCACACAGACAGCGTTATGAAGAAGGCGCAGCAGCGTCTCTTCAACCACAGGAGGCTGAAGAAATTCGGCTTGTCACCAAAAGCACTCACAAACTTCTACAGATGCACGATCGAGAGCATCCTGTCAGGCTGTATCACCGCCTGGTACGGCAACTGCTCCGCCCACAATCGTAAGGCTCTCCAGAGGGTAGTGAGGTCTGCACAACGCATCACCGAGGGCAAACTACCTGCCCTCCAGGACACCTACACCACCCGATGTCACAGGAAGTCCATAAAGATCATCAAGGACAACAACCACCCGAGCCACTGCCTGTTCACCCCTCTATCATCAAGAAGGCGAGGTCAGTACAGGTGCATCAAAGCAGGGACCGAGAGACTGAAAAACAGCTTCTATCTCAAGGCCATCAGACTGTTAAACAGCCACCACTAACATTGAGTGGCTGCTGCCAACATACTGACTCAACTCCAGCCACTTTAATAATGGGAATTGATGGAAATTGATGGAAAATATATTACTAGCCACTTTAAACAATGCTACTTAATATAATGTTTACATACCCTACATTACTCATCTCATATGTATATGTATATACTGTACTCTATATCATCTACTGCATCTTTATGTAATACATGTATCACTAGCCACTTCAACCTATGCCACTTTGTTTACATACCCTACATTACTTGTCTCATATGTATATACTGTACTCGATACCATCTACTGCATCTTGCCTATGCCGTTCTGTACCATCACTCATTCATATATCTTTATGTACATATTATTTATCCCTTTACACTTTCGTGTATAAGGTAGTAGTTTTGGAATTGTTAGGTTAGATTACTCAGAAGCACAAGCATTTCGCTACACTCGCATTATCTGCTAACCATGTGTATGTGACAAATAAAATTTGATTTGATTTGATTTATTCTCTCTATTTCAATCACATAAATTAAGTTTTCTTGTACCTTTCGTTCTAAAACAGTTTATATCTCGCTTTCAAGACTCAACTAGCTAGCCTTCAGTATGTGGATAACCTGAAATAATTAAAGATCAAGAACACAGAAGTAAAAGATACATTAAAACCAGATTAAAAAGTAGAACTAGTTTCTTCATGTTTTTTCATCCCCAGTCGCTATTTCATTCTGATTAGCATCAACACCACATTCTATAACAATCTAGAACGGAACAATTAAAACCCTAATTAGCCTTATTTCCCAGAGGTGGTGAACAATTAAACACAAAACAAAGGAAAAGGTACTTCACCATGCTAAGAGACTTTGTTATCACAAGCATGGCTTTGTAGTAGTAATAACACAACACGAAGAAAACCTGGGAGAGATCTCACGGTGAGTACCTGAATACACCGCTGTGTTAATTGAAGCTTGTAAATATACTGAACAAGAACATAAATGCAACATGCAGCGACGTCAATGATTTTACTGTGTTACAGTTCATAAAAGGAAATCAGTCAACATTCATTAGGCCCTAATCTATGGATTTCACATGACTGGGCAGGGGCGCAGCCTGGGAGGCCCACCCATAGGCCCACCCACCTGGGAGCTTGGCGCAGCCAATCAAAATGAGTTTTCCCCCACAAAAGGGCTTTGTTACATACAGAAATACTCCTCAGTTTCATCAGCTGTCTGCTGGCTGGTCTCAGATGATCCCACAGGTAAAGAAACCGGATGTGGAGGTCCTGGGCTGCCGTGGTTCAACGTGATCTGAAGTTGTGAGGCCGGTTGGACGTACTGAAAAATTCTCTAAAACGACATTAGAAGAACATTGTTTCTTAATGTTCTCTGAACGTGCTGAGAACATGACTTTAAATAGTACCATGAGGAAACCTGTATGAAACGTTATGCTGAAGTACTGAAATTCCCACAGAAGAATCCTGTTCCAAAAATGAAATGTAAACATCTTTGACATTTTAGAAAACGTTCTGTTAATAAAGTAATGAATTACCAAGACAATAACATTATTTTGTCGAGTTCCTTAAATGTGCTGAGAATGTTCCAAAGCCAATAAACTATCCTGCACCATTCCCAGAGTGTTGTGGGAAGCTTGCTTGCAAAATAACCAAGCTCTAAGAAACATTTGTTTTTCAAAACATTATTTGCTAGCTGAATGGCCATATATGTTAATCATAATCAATTAGGACTGTCCAGTCCTGCAGTCAGCATGCCAATTGCACTCTCCCTCAAAACTTGAGACTTCTGTGGCATTGTGTTGTGTGACAAAACTGCACCATTTAGAGTGGCTGTTTATGTCCCCAGCACAAGGTGCACCTGTTTAATGATCATACTGTTTAATCGGCTTCTTGATATGCCACACCTGTCAGGTGGATGGATTATCTTGGCCAAGGAGAAATGTTCACTAACAGGGATGTAAGTAGGCTTTTTGTGCATATGGAACATAATTTCTACATGCTCTGCCCCCTGCTGTTTTGACTCTGTCTCGGTGTTTGTTTGTGTACTGAATGTCTGTGTCTGGGTGTGTTTGTGTATGTGTAGAGACTGCTGGTTTACAGGATGCAGCAGAAAGAGGTGCGGTGTCACTGTGTACAAAGATACCAGCTCAAAAGCCTTATGTGTTGGCTTGAAGTGTTTGTGGGACTCGTAAAGTTTGCCAGAGTTATTGTTGAATGTTGAAGAGGTTGTACACACAGTGTCCTCTCATGGCTCTGGGCTAAGTGTGTGTGTGAGAGGGGTGTTTGTGTGTTCTGCTAAGTCCTAGTGTGAGTGTGAAGTAGTGTAGTGTGTGACATTACTATGAGGTTCATGTGTAGTGTGTCATTGGTGTGTGTGTGCCTGTGTGTGTTAATGTGTAGTGTGTCATTGGTGTGTGTGTGCCTGTGTGTGTTAATGTGTAGTGTGTGTGTATCAAGGCACAAGGTGAGACCCAGATGCAGACACAGAAGGCAGACAGTTGGAGTCTTACAATGTTTATTAGACAAGAGAATGGTCGTGGACAGGCAAAAAGGTCAAAACCAGATCAGAGTCTAGGAGGTACAGAGTGATAGACAGACTTGTGGTCAAGACAGGCAGAATGGTCAAGCAGGCGGGTACAAAGTCCAGAAACAGGCAAGGGTCAAAACCAGGGGGGACTAGAACAAGGAAAATGCAAAAATCAGGAGAACAGGGAAAAATGCTGAGAACAGGGAAAAATACAAGACGAACTGGCACAGAGACAGGAAACACAGGGATAAATACACTGGGGAAAACAATCGACACCTGGAGGGGCTGGAGACAATAACGAGGACAGATAAAACAGATCAGGGTGAGACAGTATGTGCCTGTGTGTGTTAATGTGTAGTGTCATTAGTGTGTGTGTGCTAATGTGTAGTGTCATTGGTGTGTATGTGCGCCTGTGTGTGTTAATGTCTATTGTGTTATTAGTGTTTGTGGGCCTGTGTGTTAATGTGTAGTGTGTCAGTGTGTGTGTGCGCATGTGTCTGTTAATGTGTAGTGTGTCATTGGTGTGTGTGTATCAAGGCACAAGGCGAGACCCAGATGCAGACACAGGAGGCAGATGGTTGGAGTCTTACAATGTTTATTAATCCAAAGGGGTAGGCAAGAGAATGGTCGTGGACAGGCAAAAGGTCAAAACCAGATCAGAGTCCAGGAGGTACAGAGTGGCAGACAGGCTCATGTTCAAGGCAGGCAAAATGGTCAAAACCAGATCAGAGTCCAGGAGGTACAGAGTGGCAGACAGGCTCGTGGTCAAGGCAGGCAGAAGGGTCAGGCAGGCGGGTACAGAGTCCAGGGGGTACAGAGTGGCAGACAGGCTCATGGTCAAGGCAGGCAAAATGGTCAGGCAGCTGACTACAAAGTCCAGAAACAGGCAAGGGTCAAAACCGGGAGGACTAGAAAAAGGAGAAAAAGGAGCAAAAATCAGGAGAACGGGAAAAACGCTGGTTGACTTGGAAAAATACAAGACGAACTGGCACAGAGAGACAGGAAACACAGGGATAAATACACTGGGGCAAAAAAGAAACCCCTGGAGGGAATGGAGACAATAACAAGGACATTTGAAACAGATCAGGGTGAGACAGTGTGTGCCTGTGTGTGTTAATGTGTAGTGTGTTATTAGTGTGTGTGTGCCTGTGTGTGTTAATGTGTGTCATTGGTGTGTATGTGTAGTGTGTCAGTAGTGTGTGTGTGTGCCTGTGTGTGTTAATGCGTATTGTGTCATTAGTGTGTGTGTGCCTGTGTGTGTTAATGTGTAGTGTCATTAGTGTTTGTGTGATTGTGTGTATGCATGTGTAGTGTGTCATTAGTGTGTGTGTGTGTTTGCCTGTCTGTGTTAATGTGTAGTGTGTCATTGGTGTGTATGTGTAGTGTCAGTAGTGTGTGTGTTAATGTGTATTGTGCCATTAGTGTGTGTATGCCTGTGTGTGTTAATATGTGTAGTGTCATTTGTGTTTGTGTGACTGTATGTGTTAACGTGTAGTGTGTTATTAGTGTTTGTGTGCCTGTGTGTGTTAATGTGTAGTGCGTGATTTTAGTCATGTATCCTGAACAGTGCGTGATATTAGTCATGTATCCTGAACAGTGCGTGATATTAGTCATGTATCCTGAACAGTGCGTGACATTAGTCATGTATCCTGAACAGTGCGTGACATTAGTCATGTATCCTGGACAGTGTGTGGCATTGGCCCAGATACCAGCTCTACATCTTGACCCTTACTATGCTCTGATATACATTGGAGGTTACTGAAGTTGATGACAGACATCTTGCCATCAGTCTGTTATGTTGACATTTCCCAAAGACTGTAGTCAGCCCCTGTCAACCTTCAGGGGAAACTGGTGACATAAATGCACTGCTACACATAACCAGCAGTATGGAATTGTAGGATTTGTTGTTGCTGACAAAACAACATGGGCTTTCATTTGTGCATATGAACCATTCTGGATGTGCCACATTTGTTTTTCATCACACATTTGAGCACTGAGTGTTTTGTTTCTACAGCACAGACCTGACCTCAGGGCTGGAATTTTAGCAGCCATTCATGCACCGTCAGTATCCCATATCTTTGGAGGGAAATGTGAAACAGACCTATTTTGAGCCCCCATGTTGATGGCGTTTGGATGGCAGTGTGTTGTGAAGAGAGAGAGGTGCAGGGCAGAGGCTCACAGACTGTCTAGAAGAGAAAGGTTTGGTTGATTTAAAATCATCACAGAGCATGTAATCTGAGGACAGGAAGCAGACAGAGAGAGAGAAAGAGAGAGGGAGGGGAGAGAGAAAGAAAATTGAAGGAAAGAGAGAAAGAATGAGAGTAATAAAGAGAAAGAGAGAGAGCGAGAGAGTGGAGAACTGAAGTGGGAGAGAGAAAGAAAGAGCAAAAGAGCATGTGAGAACAAGAGGTATGAAGAGAGAGAGCAAAAACACAAGAAAGACAGAGATAGCAAAAACTCAAGAGGGAGCATGACAGAGGGGGTGGAAGAGGAAGCACCTAGGCAAAGAACCTAATTTAATACCAGGGGTTGGTTAAGAATAAGGGGCCGAGTGTATTTTCCTACTGCAGACAATACCATGCTGTGCTTCAACTCCACCAGCTACAATGGATTTGTACTATTCTCTATCCAGCTTCTGTCATGGAAATTCAACACCAGGGACACCTGAAGTCAATATTAAATTAATCATTCCTTATTATCAGCAAGCTGGAGAAGTTCCAACAAACTTAATGCACCATAGTCGACGTTGGTCGGGAGCTTCACCGGGGCAGTCCCGTTAGTTCTCTTATATACTGCTTACACAGAATATTTGCATGATTTACATGATTCATTATGCATCATTAATTCACCGGCTACCGGCGTTATCACACAGTCTTCCAGAACAGCTGGTGCTATCATGCATGCTTCAGTGTTGCTTGTCTCGAAGCGAGCATCAAAGCATTTAGCTCATCTGGTAGGCTGGCGTCACTAGGCAGCTTGCGTCTCGGTTTCCCTTTGTCGTCCGTAATAGTTTTCAAGCCCTGCCACATCTGACGAGTGTCAGAGCCGGTGTAGTAGGATTCAGTCTTAATCCTGTATTGACGCTTTGCTTGTTTAATGGTTTGTCTGAGTCACTGGTATGTCCTGCTTTAGTTTTTACTTGCAAGCAGGAAACAGGAGAATATAATTATAGTCAGATTTGCCAAATGGAGGGCGGGGGAGAGCTTTGTATGCATCTCTGTGTGTGGAATAATGGTGGTCTAGAGTTTTTTTCCCCCTGGTTACGCATGTGACATGCTGGTAAAAATGTGGTAAAACTAATTTAAGTTCACCTCCATTAAAGTCCCCGGCCACAAGAGCTCCGCTTCTGGATGAGCATTTTCTTGTTTGCTTATGGCCTTATAGAGTTGGTTGAGTGCGGCCTTAGTGCCAGCATCGGTCTGTGGCGGTAAATAGATGGCTACGAATAATACAGATGAGAACTCTCTTGGTAGATAGTGTGGTCTACAGCTTATCATACGGTACTCTACCTCAGCTGAGCAATACCTCGAGACTTCTTTATTATTAGACATCGCGCACCAGCTGTTATTGACAAAACGACACACCCCCCACCCCTCATTTTACCAGACTTAGCTTCCCTGTTCTGCCAGTGCATTGAAAATCGCTCCAGCTCTTTATTATCCATGTCGTCGTTCAGCCACGACTCGGTGAAACATAAGATATTACAGTTCTTAATGTCCCGTTGGTAGGATAATTGTAATTGTAGGTCATCAATTTTATTTTCCAATGATTGCATGTTAGCAAGTAGAATTGATGGCAGTGGCAGTTTACTTGCTCGCCTACGGATTCTCATGCAAATGACGGGGATTTGGGCCTGTTCCCAGGAGAGCAGTATATCTTTCTCGTTGACAATTCCTTCGACCTCATTACTTGGTTTTAGCTCGGACATGCACTGTCAACTGTGGGACCTTATATAGACAGGTATGTACCATTCCAATCAATAGAATTTACCACAAATGGACTCCAATCAAGTTGTAGAAACATCTCAAGGATAATCAATGGAAACAGGATGCACCTGGGCTCAATTTCGAGTCTCATAGCAAAGGATCTGAATACTAATGAAATAAGGTATTTCTGTTTTTTGTTTGCAAACATTTCCAGAAACCTGTTTTCGCTTTGTCATTGTGGGGTATTGTGTGTAGATTGATGATGACATGTTTTATTTCATCCATTTTAGAATAAGGCTGTAATGTAGCAAAATGTGGGAAAAGTGAAGGGGTCTGAATACTTTACAAATGCAGTGTACTTCAATTTTGGACATAGTTCCACGTAATGGAAACAGATTTTTGTTTTTTTCGATGACATTACCTTCTTGCTTAAATCACTGGTGCTACACAAACTATAGAATTGAGTAATAATAATTGGACTTTGTCAAAAACGACTCTTATTCAATTGTTCACACATCTGTCCCAAATGTCTCACTGTGTCCCTTACAGCCTGTTTGAGTTCAGTGAGCACCACTAATTGTCACTGCCTATTTGCCCACAGGAAACTTATCTCTAACCCAAACACCAGATGGCAGCCTCTAATATAATCAGTCCCAAGGCTCAATCCCTCTGTTCATCATGTGACCTTGTATTGAAACATTTACTTCATATTACTTCATATTAGTAAAATATTGAAAGCCACTAATACCATTCACTTTGTTACTTTCACTAGTCTCCATATCTGTTTCCTTCTACTAGGAAAACCCTCTCAATCACTACTACTAATACACATGGATCACTCTCAAACAATGTTCTGCTTATACCAATAAGGTTTAAAAAATAACCAAACAAACACGATAACTTTCTCCTTATTGGAAGGCATTGTTTTCATTTTAGTCTGTGATACACTTAATATTTTTTTTCCAATTTATTTTGGATATTCACTTTCTGCTATTATTTTAATATTAACATGTAATGCGACAATTTTATAAAATACATTGGCCAATTCAGAAGGGAAGCGATACACTTTATTGTATCAACATGTATTATAACTGTCCTGGCACTGTCTATCAGTCCACTGTATATGGAGTGCTTTGTCCATAATAAGTCTGGCACCCGAGACAGGAGAGACTGGGCCTTAAGTTTAGTTAACAAGTCTCTCTCTACATGTTCAACATTCATTGGTTCTATTTAACAGGGCATGGGGTTTTTCAAAATGTTTTACTAGGAGGTCCTGTACCTTTATCAAAAGTGGATCTGATATGGGTCAATCTTTGTCTGAGACTTGATTTCCCAGACCCTTTAGACAGTCATACAATGATGTAACTGTAACTTTATCCAATTATTACTTGTAACAATGTATGCTGAAAGTCGGGAAGCAAGTTCAGGGAGTGAATACATTTAATAAATAAAAGAACAAAACAAGAAACACGAACAGCGCACCGACATAGAACAGGAACAATGACTACTGGGGAAGAAACCAAAGGGAGTGACATATATAGGGCAGGTAATTAAGGAGGTGATGGAGTCAAGGTGAATGTCATTATGTGCATAACGCTGGTGACAGGTGTGTGCCCTAACGAGCAGCCTGGTGACCTAGAGGCCGGAGAGGGAGCACAAGTGACAGTACCGGCTGCAGCCTCAGGATGCCAACCAAGATGACGATCAAGGGGATCAGGAGCGGACCGGTCGAGGAGTGAACCTGATGAGCCCGCTGAGACCTCTGCGGGTGCTTCGGCTGAGGCACGGGAACCTGTTCCCCAGCTTCGGCATTGGGAGCCTATCAAACTGGCTGAGGCCTCCCAGGTAGCTCAGGCTCCAACACCCGGACCCGACAACACCCCCAACACAAAAACAAACAAAAAACACTCCCTGATGCTTCCCTTTGATGAATCGTCATTCTGTAACGATGTATGCTGAAAGTCGGGAAGCAAGTTCAGGGAGAAGCTATATTTAATAAATAAAAGAACAAAACAAGAAACACGAACAGGAACAATGGCGACTGGGGAAGAAACCAAAGGGAGCGACGTATATAGGGCAAGTAATCAAGGAGGTGATGGAGTCCAGGTGAATGTCATTATGCGCCTAACTGGTGACAGGTGTGCGCCCTAACGAGCAGCCTGGTGACCTAGAGGCCGAAGAGAGAGCACACGCGACATCCAAAAATTACCTAAGTCTACATGTGGGAATGCAAGTTGTACATTATTTGCATTTTTTCCATTGTTACATAATCAAATCTCTAGAAACCCATTATACAACATTCATTGTTACTTTATCAGATCTCTAGTAACCCATTATACTATTCATACAGCATATTTGTTAACAGTACTCTCTCCTTTCATATCTTCACATCACACAGAATCCCTATATAACATTAGAAACCAACTAATGTATTTACATCCACACCACCAGCAACAATCACAGCGCAGCCAGCCCGAGAGGTACTTATATCATGTTCTAGAGGAAATCTCAGCTTCAGGGGGCATCAATGAACAGCCCATACCATCTCATCTGTTACCCTCTCAAACTTTTCAATGACTTCTCCTGTCAGTGTTCACTACCTGTAGATCGACCGGCGGTGGTGCACAGAACCCCTAGATAACATTATAGATTGAAAAACTCAGCTCACACAGAAGTGGTTGGGGTATTCATTAAGACAAACATCACTTTCACACCGGAGCTAGTCCCGTGAAACCTCTCATTACCTCAGTACTTAATAGCAATAATAAATCTTATCTCAATTTCAATCCGTTTATTATCCAAATATCAACCCTCTAATTATCCAAATATCAATTAGCTTTATTTCCAAATTTCAATCCTCTTATTATCCACATTTCAATCAGCTTAATATCCAAATGTCATACCTCTTATTATCCCAAATGTCAATCTCTTAATACTAATAATATCTCTGAGTCAGGTTGGTAGGCCTCCTTGCTTCACACGCTTTTTCAGTTCTGCCCACAAATTTTCTATGGGATTGAGGTCAGGGCTTTGTGATGGCCACTCCAATACCTTGACTATGCTGTCCTTAAGCCATTTTGCCACAACTTTGGAAGTATGCTTGGGGTCATTATCCATTTGGAAGACCCATTTACGACCAAGCTTTCACATTTCTAGCGCTCAAAAACATTCCGCTGAAAAGGCAGCACGCGAAATTCTAAAATATTTTTGGGAAATATGTCATTTTCACACATTAACAAGTCCAATACAGCAAATGAAAGATAAACATCTTGTTAATCTACCCATCATATCCAATTTCAAAAATGCTTTACAGCTAAAGCACAACATATGATTATGTTAGATAATAGCCAAGTCGAAAAAACACAGCCATTTTTCCAGCCAAAGATAGGAGTCACAAAGAGCAAAAAAAATATAGATAAAATTAATCACTAACCTTTGATGATCTTCCTCAGATGACATTCCTAGGACATCGTGTTACACAATACATGTATGTTTTGTTCGATAATGTGCATATTTATATCCAAAAATCTCAGTTTATATTGGCGCCTTACTTGCAGTAATGTTTTGATTCCAAAACATCCGGTGATTTTGCAGAAATACTCATAATAAACATTGATAAAAGATACAACTGTTATTCACAGAATTAAAGATAGACTTCTCCTTAATGCAACCGCTGTGTCAGATTTAAAAAAAAATCATTTGTCTGAAGAAAAGCACTGGAACGAGAGGTAACTGTCGGGAGTGAGCATCATGAGACCAAGGCACTCTGCCAGACCACTGACTCAAAGAGCTCTTATTAGCCGCTCCTTTATAGTAGAATCCTCGTTCAAGTTTCTACAGACGGTTGACATCTAGTGGAAGCCGTGGGAAGTGCAACTTTATCCATATCTCAATGTGTATTCGGTAGGCCAACCTCAGATGTGCCACTTCCTGGTTGGAAGGCTTCTAAAGCCATTACATAATTTTCTGGAATCTTCCAAGCTGTTAAAAGACACAGTCAACTTAGTGTATGTAAACTTCTGACCCACTGGACTTGTGATACAGCGAATTATAAGTGAAATAATCTGTCTGTAAAAAAATGTTGGAAAAATTACTTGTGTCATGCACAAAGTCGATGTCCTAACCGACTTGCCAAAACTATAGTTTGTTAACAAGAACTTTGAAGAGTGGTTGAAAAACAAGTTTTAATAACTCCAACCTAAGTGTATGTAAACTTCCGACTTCAACTGTATTTAGCAAATGTTATTGTGGGTGTAGCGAAAGGCTTATGTTCCTAGCTCCAACAGTGCAGTAGTATCTAACAATTCACAACAAGACACACATCTAAAGGTAAAATAATGGAATTAAGAAGTATATAAATATTAGGACGAGGAATGTCTGAGTGGCATAGACTAAAATACAGTAGAATTTAATACAGTAAATACTTATGAAATTAGTAAAGGAGCATGCAAATATTGTTAAAGTGACTAGTGTTTCATTATTAAAGTGGCCAGTGATTCTATGTCTATGTATACAGGGCAGCAGACTCTAAGGTGCAGGGTTGAGTATCCGGGTGGTATCCGGCTAGTGATGGCTATTTAACAGTCTGATGGCCTTGAGATAGAAGCTATCTTTCGGTCTCTCTGTCCCAGCTTTGATGTACCTGTACTGACTTCGCCTTCTGAATGATAGCGGGGTGAACAGGTCGTGGCTCGGGTGGTTGATGTCCTTGACTATCTTTTTGGCCTTCCTGTGATATCAGGTGTTGTAGGTATCCTGGAGGGCAGGCAGTGTGCCTCCAGGGATGCGTTGGGCAGAACCCTGTGGTTGTGGGCAGTGGAGTTGCCATACCACGTGGTGATACAGCCTGACAGGATGCTTTCAATTGTGCATCTGTAAAAAATGTTGAGGGTCTTAGGGGCCAAACCGAATTTCTTCAGCCTCCTGAGGTTAAAGAGGCACTGTTGTGCCTTTTTCACCACACTGTCTGTGTGGGTGGACCATTTCAGATTGTCAGTGATGTGTACGCCGAGGAACTTGAAGCTCTTCACCTTCTCCACTGTGGTCCCCTTGACGTGGATAGGGGTGTGCATCCTCTGCTGTTTCCACGATAAGCTCCTTTGATTTGTTGATAGAAAGGTTATTTTCCTGGCACAAATCCGCCAGGGCCCTCACCACCTCCCTGTAGGCTGCCTCATCATTGATGCTTATCAAGCCTACTGCTGTTGTTTCATCTGCAAACGTGATGATTGAGTTGAAGGCGTGTGTGGCCACACAGTCGTGGGTGAACAGGGAGTACAGGAGGGGGCTGAGCAAGCAACCTTGTGGGGCCACTGTGTTGAGGATCAGCGAAGTGGAGTTGTTGTTTCCTACCTTCACCACCTGGTGGTGGCCCGTCAGGAATTCCAGGACCCAGTTGCACAGGACGGGGTTCAGACCAAGTGCCCCGAGCTTAATGATGAGCTTGCAGGGATCTATTGTGGCGGTAAGCAAATTGAAGTAGGTCTAGGTTGTCCGATAAGGTAGAGGTGATATGAACCTTAACTAATCACTCATAGCACTTCTTGATGACAGAAGTGAATGCTACCGGAGGAAAGTAATTTGGTTCAGTTATCTTTGCTTTCTTGGATACAGGAATAATGGTGGACAGCAGTGGGAACAGCAGACTGGGAACAGCAGACACTCACTCAAGATAGTGAGAGGGGGAATATGTCTGAATACTCCAGCCAGCTGATCTGCGCATGCTCTGAGGAAACGGCTATGGATTCCGTCTGGGCTGGCAGCCTTGCGAGGGTTAACAAGCTTAAATCTCTTACTCATGCCGGCCACATTCCTTGGGAGTGGGCCACGTCAGTGGCTTTATTTTATCCTCAAAGTGGGCGAAGAAGGTGTTTTGCTTGTCCGGGAGCAAGACGTCGGTGACTGTGACGTGGCTGGTTTTTCCTTTGTAATCCGTGATTGTCTGTAGACCCTGCCACATATGTCTCGTGTCTGAGCCATTGAATTGCAACCCCACTTTGTCTCTGTACTGACGTTTTGTCTGTTTGATTGCCTTACAGAGGGAATAACTACACTATTTATATTCAACAATATTCCCAGTCACCTTGCCAAGGTTTAATGTGGTGGTACGCGCTTTCACTTTTGTGACAATGCAGAGGCTACCCAGAACATATCCCAGTCCGCGTGATCAAAACAATTTTGAAGCATGGATTCCGATTGGTCAGACCAGCGTTGAATAGACCTTAGCATGGGTACTTCCTGTTAGAGTTTCTGCCTATAGGAAGGGACGAGTAAAATTGAGTCGTGATGTTATTTGCTGAAGGGAGGGCGGGGAGGGCCTTTTAGGCAACCCGGAAATGGGAATAGCAGTGATCGAGTGTTTTTCAAGAGCGAGTACTACAGAACTTTGGTAGTGTTTTCCTCAAATTTGCTTTGTTAAAATCCCCAGCTACAATAAATGCGGTCTCAGGATATTTGGTTTCCAGTTTGCATAAAGACCAGTGTAGTTCCTTGAGGGCCGCCGTAGTATCAGTTTGAGGGGGAATATACATGGCTGTGAGTATAACCTAAGATAATTATCTTGGGAGGTAATATGGTCTTCATTTCATTGTGAGATTTTCTAGGATGGGTGAACAAAATAACTTGAGTGTCTGTATGTTATCACAATCACACCATGAGTAGTTAATCATGAAACATACATCACCGCCTTTCATCTTCCCAGAGAGTTTCTTATTCTTATGCGCACAATGTACTGAGAACCCAGCTGGCTGTATGGACGGGGACAGTATATCCAGAGAGAGCCATGATTCCATGAAACAAAGTATGTCACAGTCCATGATGTCTCTCTGGAAGGAGATCCTCACCCTGAGCTCGTCTACTTTATTGTTCAGAGACTGAACATTAGCGTGCAATATACTCGGAAGCTGTTGTTAAATATACAATGGCTTTAAAAACTAGCGCCAGCGGGACACCTGTCGACATCTTCCGGTGAAATTGGACGGCGCACAATTCAAATAAATAATCACAAAATGTATGGATATTAAATATTTAGGTACACACAAGTGTCTTATATCAGTTAAAATCTTAAATTCTTGTTTATCTAACTACATTGTCTGATTTACAATAGGCTTTACAGCGAAAGCATGCCATGCGATTGTTTGAGGACGGCGCCCACATCAACATATTTGTCCACCGACACAGGCTTCATAAATCCACAAATAGAGATTAAATAATCATTTACTTTTTGAAAATCTTCCTCTGATTTGCAATCCAAAGGGTCCCAGCTAGAATATGTATGGTTGTTTTGTTAGATAAAATCCTTCTTTATATCCCAAAAAGTCTGTTTAGTTGGCGCCATCGATTTGACTAATCCACTCATTCAACATGCAGAGAAAAGAATCCAAAAAGCTATCGATAAACTTTGTTAAAACAAGTCAAAATAAGTTTCTATTTAATCCTCAGGTACCCTAAAATGTAATTAAACTATAATATTTGATATGGAAAGAAGTATGCCTAATAGGAAAGCAAAATTAACAGGTGCACTTCCTCTCTTACTAACACTGCTAAAACTCAATATTATTCCTCGTTTGGGAAGAAACAAGCCTGAAACCTTGAACAAAGACTGACATCTAGTGGAAGCCATAGGAATTGCAATCTGGGAGCTGGATTTGAATATGACCCTTTCCCTTCCATTGTAAGAGCATGGGCTTTAAAAAAAAAAGTAATTCTGGTTGGTTTTTCTTTGAATTTTCTCCTACCATATCTATTCTGTTATAGTCTCATACATTATTTTAACATTTATACAAACTACAAAGTGTTTTATATCAAATGGTACCAATTATATGCATTTCCTGTCTTCTGGGCCTGAGTAACAGGCAGTTTACTTTGGGCACGTCAGTCAGGTGGATTTTTTTTTTTTTAAAAGGACGCTAGCCATTTTCTATTCTGCTACAATGGGCTTTTACCATTACTATCCAGCTACAATGGTTTTTTACCATTATCTATTCTGCTACAATGGCTTTTTAACAATACTATCCAGCTACAATGGGTTTGTACTGTTTTCTATTCTGCTTTAGCTGCTCTCTGCTGCAGCAGATGTCCTGACTTCAGTTGACTTTAAACTCAGATGTGTTTTATTAACTTACCATGTCTGGTACAGAATTTTAACTGATGTCTTCGAGCAATAGAAAACTGTTTAACTCCAACCCTTCTCCCATTACATAAACTCAGCAAAAACGTCCCTTTTTCAGAACCCTGTCTTTCAAAGATAATTCGTAAAAATCCAAATAACTTCACAGATCTTCATTTTAAAGGGTTTAAACACAGTTACCCATGCTTGTTCAATGTACCATAAACAATTAATGAACATGCACCTGTGGAACGGTCGTTAAGACACTAACAGCTTAGAAGCGGTACGAAATTAGAGGCCTTTCTACTGACTCTGAAAAACACCAAAATAAAGATGCCCAGGGTCCCTGCTCATCTGCGTGAACATGCCTTAGGCATGCTGCAAGGAGGCATGAGGACTGTAAATGTCGCCGGGGCAATAAATTGCAATGTCCATACTGTGAGACGCCTAAGAGAGCGCTACAGGGAGGCAGGACGGACAGCTTATCGTCCTCGCAGTGGCAAACCACGTGTAACAACACCTGCACAGGATCGGTCCATCCGAACATCACACCTGTGGGACAGGTACAGGATGGCAACAACAACTGCCCGAGTTACACCAGGAACGCAAAATCCCTCCATTAGTGCTTAGACTGTCCAAAAATAGGCTGAGAGAGGCTGGACTGAGGGCCTGTAGGCCTGTTGTAAGGCAGGTCCTCACCAGACATCCCCGGCAACAACGTCGCCTATGGGCAAAAACCCATCTTTGTTCGTCCAGACAGGACTGGCAAAAAGTGCTCTTCACTGACTAGTCGTGGTTTTGTCTCACCAGGGATGTTTGTCGGATTCGAGTTTATCGTCGAAGGAATGATCGTTACACCGAGGCCTGTACTCTGGAGCAGGATCGATTTGGATGCGGACCATCATGGTCCGGGGCGCTGTGTCACAACATCATCGGACTGAGCTTGTTGTCATTGCAGGCAATCTCAAGGCTGTGCGTTACAGGGAAGACATCCTCCTCCCTCATGTGGTAACCTTCCTGCAGGCTTATCCTAACGTGACCCTCCAGCCTGATAATGCCACCAGCCATACCGCTCGTTCGTTCTGTGCGTGATTTTCTGCAAGTGTCATGTGTTCTGCCATAACCAGCGAAGAGCCAGATCTCAATCCCATTGAGCACGTCTGAGACCTGTTGGATCGGAAGGTGAGGGCTAGGGCCATCCCCTCCAGAAATGTCTGGGAACTTGCAGGAACCTTGGTGGAAGAGTGGGGTAACATCGCACAGCAAGAACGAGCAAATCTGGTACAGTCAATGAGGACATGCACTGCAATAATTAATGCAGCTGGTGGCCACACCAGATACTGACTGTTACTTTTGACACCCCCTTTGTTCAGGGACACGTTATTCTATTTCTGTTAGTCACATGTCTGTGCAAATTGTTCAGTTTATGTCTCAGTTGTTGAATCTTGCTATGTTCATATAAATATTTAAACATGTTAAGTTTGCTGAAAATAAACGCAGTTGACAGTGAGAGGACATTTCTTTTTTTGCTGAGTTTATAAGGGAATGACACACTAATGATGGAACATTTTATCTCAAAAAACCTGCAATTCCCAGTGGTATTTTAATACAATTCCAAGATTCAGACTGTCACTCCCAGTCTTTCCCTTCATCCCAAGGCAGTGGTGAAAGCCCTGCATGTCAGTCTTATAAAACCACTCTTTCCTCAGCTCTCCCTCCAGCTCCCTCATGGGGTCTCTTCATTATTAGCTGCTCTTCCATATTTGTGTGGTGTCAGTGGTAAGTGGGGCCTGGGTTGGGCGTGTGTGTGTGGGGTGGGTGGCTGTCAGGAGGAATATAAGGCTCCTGTGTTCACCTGCCCATTCAAGTGGCCCCAATGGGATCTCTACCCACCACCAACATCAATTAGACAGATATCAACCCGCCAGCCCAGCCACCGCCACAGAGGGGCTGAGAGGTAGGGGCCTGGGAACACCCTTGCTGCAGCTGGACTACTGGAATATTTTTAGAGACTCAGACATTTCCATAAGGGACATGTCTAATAAAAGTAAACACGCACACAAAACCACAGACACTTGTGCGCACACACGCATATACTGTAGTGATCCGTAGCACATATGCAACACAGAGAAAGTAGATGTTTGACCAGTATGTGTCACGATCGTCGTAAGAAGCGGACCAAAGTGCAGCGTGGTGTGAATGCATCATTTTAATGGATGACGAAAACACGAAGTAAACTGAACAAAACAATAACTATCCGAAATGTGCTGATACAAACACTACACATAGACAATCGCCCACAACGACAAAACAGGCTACCTAAATATGGTTCCCAATCAGAGACAATGACTAACACCTGCCTCTGATTGAGAACCATATCAGGCCAAACACAGACAAACATAGAATGCCCACTCAGATCACACCCTGACCAAACAAAACCTATAAACATACAAAGCAAACTATGGTCAGGGTGTGACAGTATGTCTGTGTCATGTAGAGCCTACAAAAGAAAATAAGAATAAGACAAATATATATAAACACAATGGATTTATACCTACCTGTAAGGCAGATACAAAATGGAGTAAAAAAAAAGAACATCTGTTGGTGTGATTGTATGTTATATTCGTAATAGGAAGGGAATGACATTGCTGTCAGCAGGGTGGTTGAGGAATAAAAATAATTAACTTTGCCCACTGGGCAAAACCTGGTTGAATCAATGTTGTTTCCATGCCATTTCAACCCAAAAAATCTATGTGATGACATTGAATCAACGTGGAAAACTGATTGGATTTGGTATTTTTTTCACTCAACTGTAAGCAGTTTTTTGATTCCACATTGAATTCACGTTAGTTGACAACTCAACTAAATGTAAATCAAAACCGACGTCTGTGTGGATATTCTCCCTGTGCATCCCAAATGGCACACTATTCCCTATATAGTGCACTACTTTTGTTCAGGGACCTTGTCAAAAGTAGTGCACTACAGTATAAAGGGTGCCATTTGGGACACCCTGTATTTCCTCTGTAATATTTCTGTATTTCCTCTGTATTATCTCTGTATTTCCTCTGTATTATCTCTGTATTTCCTCTGTATTTCCTCTGTATTATCTCTGTATTTCCTCTGTATTTCCTCTGTATTATCTCTGTATTTCCTCTGTATTATCTCTGTATTATCTCTGTATTTCCTCTGTATTTCCTCTGTATTATTTCTGTATTTCCTCTGTATTATCTCTGTATTTCCTCTGTATTATCTCTGTATTTCCTCTGTATTTCCTCTGTATTATCTCTGTATTTCCTCTGTATTATCTCTGTATTTCCTCTGTATTTCCTTTGTATTATCTCTGTATTTCCTCTGTATTATCTCTGTATTTCCTCTGTATTTCCTCTGTATTATCTCTGTATTTCCTCTGTATTTCCTCTGTATTATCTCTGTATTTCCTCTGTATTTCCTTTGTATTATCTCTGTATTTCCTCTGTATTATCTCTGTATTTCCTCTGTATTTCCTTTGTATTATCTCTGTATTTCCTCTGTATTTCCTTTGTATTATCTCTGTATTTCCTCTGTATTATCTCTGTATTTCCTCTGTATTTCCTTTGTATTATCTCTGTATTTCCTCTGTATTATCTCTGTATTTCCTCTGTATTTCCTCTGTATTTCCTTTGTATTACCTCTGTATTTCCTCTGTATTTCCTTTGTATTATCTCTGTATTTCCTCTGTATTATCTCTGTATTTCCTCTGTATTTCCTCTGTATTTCCTTTGTATTATCTCTGTATTTCCTCTGTATTTCCTCTGTATTATCTCTGTATTTCCTCTGTATTATCTCTGTATTTCCTCTGTATTATCTCTGTATTTCCTCTGTATTATCTCTGTATTTCCTCTGTATTTCCTTTGTATTATCTCTGTATTTCCTTTGTATTATCTCTGTATTTCCTCTGTATTTCCTTTGTATTATCTCTGTATTTCCTCTGTATTTCCTTTGTATTATCTCTGTATTTCCTCTGTATTATCTCTAACATTTCTTCTTCTGGCTCTGTATTATGCTAATCAAGTTGCAGGCTCTGGCAGGAGGATAGTGTGTAACAAGGTTTAATTAAAATGCTGTAATTTCCCTCTGACATTTCCAGTTCCATATCACTTCCCTATGGGGCAATAGAGTGGGAGGAAGAAAAAGACTTCACATTACATTAATGGGTATGGTGGACTACTTGACTAATGTTAGACAAAGACCAACTAGAAACTAAACCAGACTGTAAAATATTATGCAGCCAGACAGCTAAATCTATCGATTAAGACTAACTAAATTGGACCACCAAAAAGTTCTTAATTCACTCAACCGTTGGACACAAGCTACACAAAACTGAAACACAAAGAAAGTTCATGAAATGTAGACATTTGACCAAACCACAACAAACCAACTGGATAATATCTAGTCACCCAAATCTTCTAAAATAATCCAATTGAAATTAAGTTTGTCACGTAAGTACATAGACCTTGCCTTACTACATAAAAAACTAATCAACTCAAGGGTTTTCCCCCATTGACTGTGAGTACGAGGTGTACAGAACAGGACTGATGGTGCCTCAGACAACACAACAGACAGGAGCTCTGTGACACACAGAGACGAGCACCACATTTCCACTGTGAACAGAATTGTCAGCGTTTCTCTGAGGATCAAAGAGGCCTTTGTGAGGTAGCGATGAAACACACGCCCCCTAACATCATCAGCTGTCTCAGACAAAATGGAGGAAGGAAGGAGGGAAATAAGTGACGTTTGTAATCGCAGAAAAATAAAGACCTTAAGGCCCCCTAACTCGAACAGAACATCAGAGGACATAAGTAATACATACAGTCGTGCACACACACACACGGTACATTTCACACACTATTATCGTTTTATCTGTGCTTGACGTACAACTGGTGCATCAAACAGGGTGCTCTAGTGATATCTCTGTCAGACTGAGATTCCAATCCTCAGCAGACTTTAGATGCTGTCATACACACACATACACACACACTCAGACGAGGGCACTGTCTCCGACGACAGAGCAGAACATGACTGCTGTTGACAGCACATAGTGAGAGAGCACGTGCAATGTGCACTGAATACAAACTGGGCACCAGATGGAGTGTGTGTGCATACATGTGGGAGAGATAAGTATTACTAAGGTAAAATGTAGCAGTGGAGCGAGAGAGAGAGAGAGAGAGGAGAAAGAGAGGAGAGAGAGAGAGAGAGAGAGAGAGAGAGGAGAAAGAGAGGAGAGAGAGAGAGAGAGAGAGAGAGGAGAAAGAGAGGAAAGAGAGAAAGATGGGGGATTCTGAAATGAGAGGGAGAACAGGTAAAGAGAAATAAAGGTAAGAGATGGAATGTGAGTGTGAGGGAAAGAGAGAGATTGAGTAGAGGCAGATTTTACCACTCCTCCCGTGGCTGCCTGTCTGTCTGCTCCTGTCTTCTCTACAGGATTTAAGTGAGTGACACACTCTCTTTGTCTAAGCCTGCTTGTTCTTCCCACCACTCAAAGACATGTCAGCTAGATCAGCCTCTTTCTTTCCTCCCATTTTAACTTCTATTTGCCTCTTTTTTCTGTCTATCTTCCTGTGTTAAATGGGAGCAGAGGAAGACACGTTTTAAAGAAAAGTGTGTAATGATCCTGCAGTACAATGGTTGGACTATAACTGTCCACTTTCCATTGTTTCCTTTACACTGCATCGAGAACAGGGAGAACCCCAGCTCTAGGAGAACCCCCAGCTCAGCAGTGACAACTACGTGCCATTTTCAAGGTATTGTTAAAGGGATACTTCATGATTTTGGCAATGAGGCCCTTTATCTACTTCCCCAGAGTCAGATGAACTTGTGGATATCACTTTTATTATTTAACTATTTGGTTTTCATATCATCACCTCTTGAAGAGCATAGTCAGAGCTACACATTTACGATTATTCCACATTTACCTCTATCATCAGAGTTATACAGTGAGTAACTGCATGCTTTTCATGATCAGTAAAAAAATCAATTGATCATGTCATTTTAGATAGTTGAGGATAACCTAGCTTTGGGACACATCGGGAGTCTGTGTATTTGCTGGACTCCCTGAGTTGTGCATTGTTCTGGTGGTTGGCAATGGAAAATAACCCTACCACAATATAGTAAAGTGAAATGTGACTCTTGCTATCGAATACATTTCTGAATCCAACTTTTGTCTGAACCACACCATATACCTGCTGTGTGTAGACAGTGGTAAATGTTGTGGTAGGAAGCCTCACGTGAAGTGTGTAGTCTAATGGCAGCCATCTGTCTAACTCAGAAGGAATATCATGTGGTTCGGACAAAGGGCGTCACATTTCACTTTACATCTGGTAAGTAGAGTTCATAGAGATTATACATGCCTTTGTTGACAGGAAAACATTTTTGGGTTGAAGCATTTTAGGGTTATCTTCCGTTGCCAACCACCAGACCAGTCTCAACGTCAACAGTGAAGAGGTGAGTCCGGGATGCTGGCCTTCTAGGCAGAGTTCCTCTGTACAGTGTTTGTGTTCTTTTGCCCATGTTCATCTTTTATTTTTATTGGCCAGTCTGAGATATGTTTTTTTTTTCAACTCTGCCTAGAAGGCCAGCATCTCGGAGTCGCCTCTTCACTGTTGATGTTGAGACTGGTGTTTTGCGGGTACTATTTAATGAAGCTGCCAGTTGAGGACTCATGAGGCATCTATTTCTCAAACTAGACGCTCTAATGTACTTGTCCTTTTGCTCAGTTGTGCACCGGGGCCTCCCACTCCAACAGTGGGGCAAAAAAGTATTTAGTCAGCCACCAATTGTGCAAGTTCTTCCACTTAAAAAGATGAGAGAGGCCTGTAATTTTCATCATAGGTACACTTCAACTATGACAGACAAAATGAGAAAAAAAATCCAGAAAATCACATTGTAGGATATTTAATGAATTTATTTGCAAATTATGGTGGAAAATAAGTATTTGGTCAATAACAAAAGTTTATCTCAATACTTTGTTATATACCCTTTGTTGGCAATGACATAGTTCAAACGTTTTCTGTAAGTCTTCACTAGGTTTTCACACACTGTTGCTGGTATTTTGGCCCATTCCTCCATGCAGATCTCCTCAAGAGGAGTGATGTTTTGGGGCTGTTGCTGGGCAACACGGACTTTCAACTCCCTCCAAAGATTTTCTATGGGGTTGAGATCTGGAGACTGGCTAGGCCACTCCAGGACCTTGAAATGCTTCTTACGAAGCCACTCCTTCGTTGCCCGGGTGGTGTGTTTGGGATCATTGTCATGCTGAAAGACCCAGCCACGTTTCATCTTCAATGCCCTTGCTGATGGAAGGAGGTTTTCACTCAAAATCTCACGATACATGGCCCCATTCATTCTTTCCTTTACACGGATCAGTCGTCCTGGTCAATTTGTAGAAAAACAGCCCCAAAGCATGATGTTTCAACCCCCATGCTTCACAGTAGGTATGTTGTTCTTTGGATGCAACTCAGCATTCTTTGTCCTCCAAACACGATGAGTTGAGTTTTTACCAAAAAGTTATATTAGTTTGTTTTCATCTGACCATATGACATTTTCCCAATTTCTTCTGGATCATCCAAATGCTCTCTAGCAGACTTCAGATGGGCCTGGACATGTTGCTGTCGCAGGGGGACAGGTCTGGCACTGCAGGATTTGAGTCCCTGGTGGCGTAGTGTGTTACTGATGGTAGGCTTTGTTACTTTGGTCCCAGCTCTCTGCAGGTCATTCACTAGGTCCCCCCGTGTGGTTCTGGGATTTTTGCTCACCGTTCTTGTGATCATTTTGACCCCACGGGGTGAGATCTTGATCCCAGATCGAGGGAGATTATCAGTGGTCTTGTATGTCTTCCATTTTCTAATAATTGCTCCCACAGTAGATTTCTTCAAACCAAGCTGCTTACCTATTGCAGATTCAGTCTTCCCAGCTTGGTGCAGATCTACAATTTTGTTTCTGGTGTCCTTTGACAGCTCTTTGGTCTTGGCCATAGTGGAGTTTGGAGTGTGACTGTTTGAGGTTGTGGACAGGTGTCTTTTATACTGATAACAAGTTCAAACAGGTGCCATTAATACAGGTAACGAGTGGAGGACAGAGGAGCCTCTCAAAGAAGAAGTTACAGGTCTGTGAGAGCCAGAAATCTTGCTTGTTTGTAGGTGACCAAATACTTATTTTCCACCATAATTTGCAAATAAATTCATTAAAAATCCTACAATGTGATTTTCTGGATATTTTTGTCTCATTTTGTCTGTCATAGTTGAAGTGTAACTATGATGAAAATTACAGGCCTCTCTCATCTTTTTAAGTGGGAGAACATGCACAATTGGTGGCTGACTAAATACTTTTTTGCCCCACTGTACACTGCTTCGTGGAAACATGGATCTCTCAAGATACAGTTGAAGTCGGAAGTTTACATACACTTAGGTTGGAGTCATTAAAACTCGTTTTTCAACCACTCCACAAATTTCTTGTTAACAAATTATAGTTTTGGCAAGTCGGTTAGGACATCTACTTTGTCAAGGACACAAGTCATTTTTCCAACAATTGTTGACAGACAGATTATTTAACTTATAATTCACTGTATCACAATTCCAGTGGGTCAGAAGTTTACATACACTAAGTTGACTGTGCCTTTAAACAGCTTGGAAAATTACAGAATATATCATGGCTTTATAAGCTTCTGATAGGCTAATTGACATCATTTGAGTCAATTGGAGGTGTACCTGTGGATGCATTTCAAGGCCTACCTTCAAACTCAGTGACTCTTTGCTTGACATCATGGGAAAATCAAAATAAATCAGTCAAGACCTCAGAAGAACAATTGTAGACCTCCAAAAGTCTGGTTCATCCTTGGGAGCAATTTCCAAATGCCTGAAGGTACTATGTTCATCTGTACAATAGTACGCAAGTATAAACACCATGGGACCATGCAGCCGTCATACCACTCAGGAAGGAGACATGTTCTGTCACCTAGAGAGGAACGTACTTTGGTGCGAAAAGAGCAAATTAATCCCAGAACAACAGTAAAGGACCCTGTGAAGATGCTGGAGGACACAGGTACAAAAGTATTTATATCCACAGTAAAATAAGTCCTATATCGATATAACCTAAAAGGCTACTCTGCAAGGAAGAAGCCACTGCTCCAAAACCGGCAGACTACGGTTTGCAACTGCACATGGGGACAAAGATCATACTTTTTGGAGAAATGTCCTTTGGTCTGATGAAACAAAAATAGAACTGTGTGGCCATAATGACCATTGTTACGTTTGGAGGAAAAAGGGGGATGCTTGCAAGCTGAAGAACACCATCCCAACCGTGAAGCATCGCGGGTGGCAGCATCATGTTGTGGGGGTGCTTTGCTGCAGGAGGGACTGGTGTACTTCACAAAATAGATGGCATCATGAGTCAGGAACATTATGTGGATATATTGAAGCAACATCTCAAGACATCAGTCAGGAAGTTAAAGCTTAATCGCAAATGGGTCTTCAAAATGGACATTGACCCCGGGAATACTTCCAAAGTTGTGGCAAAATGGCTTAAGGACAACAAAGTCAAGGTATTGGAGTGGTCATCACAAAGCCCTGACCTCAATCCCATAGAAAATGTGTGGGCAGATTTGAAAAAGCGTTTGCGTTCAAGGAGGCCTACAAACCTGACTCAGTTACACCAGCTCTCTCATGAGTAATGGGACAAAATTAATCTAACTTATTGTGGGAATCTTGTGGAAAGCTACCCGAAACGTTTGACCCAAGTTTTAAAAAATTAAAGGCAATGCTACCAAATACTAATTGAGTGTATGTAAACTTCTGACACACTGGGAATGTGATGAAAGGAGTCGTGTTCTGTCACCTAGAGAGGAACGTACTTTGGTGCAAAAAGTGCAAATCAATCCCAGACAACAACCACCCGAGCCACTGCCTGTTCACCCCGCTATCATCCAGAAGGCGAGGTCAGTACAGGTGCATCAAAGCTGGGACCGAGACACTGAAAAACAGCTTCTATCTCAAGGCCATCAGACTGTTAAACAGCCACCACTAACATTGAGTGGCTGCTGCCAACACACTGACTCAACTCCAGCCACTTTAATAATGGGAATTGATGTAAAATATATCACTAGCCACTTTAAACAATGCTACCTAATATAATGTTTACATACCCTACATTATTCATCTCATATGTATACGTATATACTGTACTCTATATCATCTACTGCATCTTTATGTAATACATGTATCACTAGCCACTTTAACTATGCCACTTTGTTTACATACTCATCTCATATGTATATACTGTACTCAATACCATCTACTGTATCTTGCCTATGCCGCTCTGTACCATCACTCATTCATATATCTTTATGTACATATTCTTTATCCCCTTACACTTGTGTCTATAAGGTAGTAGTTTTGGAATTGTTAGCTAGATTACTTGTTGGTTATTACTGCATTGTCGGAACTAGAAGCACAAGCATTTTGCTACACTCGCATTAACATCTGCTAACCATGTGTATGTGACAAATAACATTTGATTTGATTTGATTTGATGAAAGAAACAAAAGCTGAAATAAATCATTCTCTCTACTATTATTCTGACATTTCACATTCTTAAAATAGAGTGGTGATCCTAAGTGACCTAAAACAGGGAAATTTTACTAGGATTAAATGTCAAGAATCGTGAAAAACTGAGTTTAACCTTACTAGGGCAGGCGTTCTGCTAGCGGAACCCCTCCACAACATTCCACTGAAAAGGCAGAGCGCGAATTTTTTTTTGAAATATGTAACTTTCACACATTAACAATTCCAAT
Organism: Oncorhynchus mykiss; assembly: GCF_013265735.2. NCBI lineage: Eukaryota > Metazoa > Chordata > Actinopteri > Salmoniformes > Salmonidae > Oncorhynchus > Oncorhynchus mykiss. The sequence goes on along the minus strand of NC_048569.1, from coordinate 20,272,384 downwards.
ATAGCAAATGCAAGATAAATATTTTGTTAATCTACCCATCACGGCCGATTTAAAAAATGCTTTACAGCGAAAGCACAACATGTTAGGTCATAGCCAAGTCAAAAAAACACAGCCAAAGAGAGGAGTCACAAAAAGCAGAAATATAGATCAAATTTATCACTAACCTTTGATGATCTTCTTTAGATGATACTCATAGGACATCATGTTACACAATAGATGTATGTTTTGTTCGATAATGTGCATATTTATATCCAAAAATTTCAGTGTAGATTGGCGCGTTACGTGCAGTAATGTTTTGATTCCAAAACATCTGGTGATTTTGCAGAAATACTCGCAATCAGCATTGATAAAAGATACAACGGTTACTCACAGAATTATGATAGACTTCTCCTTAATGCAACCGCTGTGTCAGATTTCCAAAAAACTTTACGGAAAAAGCATAATCTGAGAACGGCGCTCAGAACCCAAAACAGCCAGAGGAATATCCACCATTTTGGAGTCAACAGAAGTTAGAAATTACCCCATAAATATTCACTTACCTTTGATGATCTTCCTCAGAAGGCACTCCCAGGAATCCCAGTTCGACAATAAATGACTGATTTGTTTCATAAAGTTCCATAAAGTCCATAATTTATGTTCAAATAGCCACTTGTTGTTAGCGTGTTCAGCCCAGTAATCCATCTTCATGAGACGAAGGCACTTCGTCCAGACAAACACTCTAAAAGTTCCGTTACAGTCCTTTAGAAACATGTCAAACGATGTATGGGATCAATTTTTAGGATGTTTTTAATATAAAACATCAATAATGTTCCAACCGGAGAATGTATTTCGCTAAGGTGTATTAAACTTCCGACTTCAACTGTATACTGTCTGACCCTGTAAAGACAGTTGGGTTCTCAGTATATCGCGCCTACAGGAACAAACATATCTCTGGGAAGCAGAAGGGTGGAGGTATATGTTTTATGATTAACATCTTATGGTGTAGCTGTGATAACATACAGGAACTCAAGTGCTTCTGTTCACCCAACCTAGAATATCTCAAAATCAGATGCTGACTGTACTATCTCCCGAGAGAATTGTAGCCATAGCAGCCTATATCCCCCCTCAAGCAGATACCACGACTGCCCCAAGAACTTCACAGGACTTTATGCAAACTGGAAACCAAATATCCTGAGGCTGCATTTATTGTAGCTGGGGAATTTAACAAAGACAACTTGAGTAAAACGCTCAAAAAATTCTTTCAACATTTTGATTGTTGTACTCACGCTGGTAAAACTCTCGACATTTGTTATACTACCTTCCAGAATGCATATAAGGCATTCAGCAAATCAGACCACAATTCCATCTTGGTCCTCTCCTCCTATAGGCAGAAACTCAAACAGGAAGAACCCGTGGTAAGGACTATTCAGCGCTGGTCTGACCAATCGGAATCCATGATTCAAGATTGTTTTGATCACGCAGACTGGGATATGTTCAGAGTAGCTTCAGAAAATAATATCGACACATATACCAATACGGTGAAATAGTTCATCAGGAAGTGCATAGGACTATTACAACCTACCCCAACCAGAAACCGTGGATAGATGGGAGCATTCGCGCAAAACTGAAAGCAACGAACCAATGCATTTAACCAGGGCTAGAAGACTTGGAATATGGAAGAATACAAGTAGTGTTGTTATTCCGTCCAGAAAGAAATCAAGCAGGCTAAATGTCGGCATAGGGACAAAGTTGAGTCCCATTTCAATGGCTCAGACACAAGACGTATGTGGCAGGGTCTACAGACAATCACATATTATAAAAGGAAAACCAGCCACGTCACAGACACTGACATCTTGCTACCGGAGGATAATACAGTGCCACCGACGCGGCCCGCTATCAAGGACTGTGAGCTCTCCTTCTCCGTGGCTGACATGAGTAAGACATTTAAGCTTGTTATTAACCCTCGGCTGCTGGCCCAGATGGTATTCCTATCCACGTCCTCAGAGAATGTGCAGACCAGTTGGCTGGTGTGTTTACAGATATATTCAATCTCTCCCTATTCCAGTCTGTTGTCCCCACATGCTTCAAGATGGCCCCCGTTGTCCCTGTATCTAAGAAAGCAAAGGTAATTGAACTAAATGACTATCGCCCAGTAGCTCTCACCTCTGTCATCATGAAGTGCTTTTAGAGACTAGTCAAGGATCATATCACCTCCACCTTACCTGCCACCCTAGACCCACTTCAATTTGCTTACTGCCCAAATAAATCCACAGACGATGCAATCACCACCACACTGCACACTTCCCTGTCCCATCTGGACAAGAGGCATACCAATGTAAGAATGATATTCATTTATAGCTCAGCATTCAACACCATATTACCCTACTGTACTCCCTGTTCTCCCATGACTGCGTGGCAAAGCACGCCTCCAACTCAATCATCAAGTTTGCAGACGACACAATAGTAGTAGGCTTGATTACCAACAACGATGAGACAGCCTATAGGGAGGAGGTGAGGGCTCTGGGAGTGTGGTGCCAGAAAAATAACCTCCCACTCAACGTCAACAAAACTAAGGAGATGATCGTGGACCTTGGGAAAAAGCAGAGGGAGCACCCCCCTATCCACATTGATGGGACTGTAGTGGAGAAGGTGGAAAGATTCAGGTTCTTCAGCGTACACACCACTGACAAATTGAAATGGTCCACCCACACAGACAGTGTGATGAAGAAGGTGCAACAGCGCCTCTTCAACCTCAGGAGGCTAAAGACATTTGACTTAACATCTAAAACCCTCACAAACTTTTACAGATGCACAATTGAGAGCATCTTGTCGAGCTGTAAAACCGCCTGGTACGGCAACTGCACCTCCCACAACCGCAAAGCTCTCCAGAGGGTGGTGCGGCCTGCCCGAAGCATTACCGGGGGCAAACTTCCCTCCCGATGCCATAGGAAGGCCAAAAAGATCATCAAAGACATCAACCACCTGAGCCACTGCCTGTTCACCCGCTATCATCCAGAAGGCGAGGTCAGTACAGGTGCATCAAAGCTGAGACTGAAAAACAGCTTCTATTTTTATTTGTATTTATTATAGATCCCCATGAACTGCTCTTCCTGGGGTCCAGCAAAATGAAGGCAGTTTATACCATTTTCAAAACATTACAATACATTCACAGATTTCACAACACACTGTGTGCCCTCAGACCCATACTCCACTGCTTCTATCTCAAGGCCATCAGACTGCTAAACAGCCATCACTAGCACATCAGAGGTGGCTGCCTATAGACATAGATTAGAAATCACTGGCACTATAAGGAAATGAAACACGAGCCACTTGAATGATGTCTCTGTATCTTGCATTACTCATCTCATATGTATAAACTGTAATCTATACTATTCTACGTTATCTTAGTCACTTTAATTGTGTGTAAATATTGCATCACCCATCTCATATGAACATACTGTATTCTATACTATTCTACGGTCCCTTAGTCACTTTAATTGTGTGTAAATATTGCATCACCCATCTCATATGAACATACTGTATTCTATACTATTCTACGGTCCCTTAGTCACTTTAATTGTGTGTAAATATTGCATCACCCATCTCATATGAACATACTGTATTCTATACTATTCTACGGTATCTTAGTCACTTTAATTGTGTGTAAATATTGCATCACCCATCTCATATGAACATACTGTACTCTATACTATTCTACGGTATCTTAGTCACTTCAAATCAAATCAAATCAAATCAAATTTTATTTGTCACATACACATGGTTAGCAGATGTTAATGCGAGTGTAGCGAAATGCTTGTGCTTCTAGTTCCGACAATGCAGTAATAACAAGTAATCTAACTAACATTTCCAAAACTACTGTCTTGTACACAGTGTAAGGGGATAAAGAATATGTACATAAGGATATATGAATGAGTGATGGTACAGAGCAGCATAGGCAAGATACAGTAGATGGTGTCGAGTACAGTACGTACAAATGAGATGAGTATGTAAACAAAGTGGCATAGTTTAAAGGTTTAATTGTGTGTAAATATTGCATCACCCATCTCATATGAACATACTGTACTCTATACTATGCCACTTTTAGTCCAATGCCACTCTGACATATATGTATAGATATTCTTAATCCATTCCTTACTTAGATTTAAGTGTATTTTGGGTATATGTTGTGAAAATGTTCGATATTACTTGTTAGATATTACTGCACCATCGGAGCTAGAATGGTTAAGATAAGGGTTAAGGTGTGGGATAGACTTACAACTAAAATCTCAAAACAACTTTTTATTGCTGCATACAAACATGCAACCTTTGGCACCAGATGCTTACACCCATCCTCCATCTGCATCCACATCCACATCGCCCTAGCAAAACTGAAACCTACTTGAAAGTAACAAGTACTGCTTACTGTTGCCTCTAGTGGCCGGTTTCCACGTCATCTCCCAACGTTCTCAGACATGGGTGACCTGGCTGGTACATGGGCAAATGCACCCTTCTGCTGCTTGACAGGCAGAGTCCACAATTTGTTTTACTTAACTAGGCAAGTCAGTTAGGAACAAATTCTTATTTACAATGACGGCATTCGGGGAACAGTGGGTTAACTGCCTTGTTCAGGGGCAGAATGACAGAATTTTACCTTGTCAGCTTGGGGATTCAATCCGGCAACGTTTCAGCTACCTGCCGCCCCTAGGCTACCTGCCGCCCCTAGGCTATCTGCCGCCCCCAGGCTACCTGCCGCTCTCCAGTCAACCTGCCACTCCCCTGTCAACCTGCCACCCCTAGGCTATCTGCCGCCCCTAGGCTACCTGCCGCCCCTAGGCTACCTGCCGCTCCCCAGCCAACCTGCCGCCACTAGGCTACCTGCCGCCTCTAGGCTACCTGCCTCCCCTAGGCTACCTGCCGCTCCCCAGCCAACCTGCCGCCACTAGGCTACCTGCCGCCTCTAGGCTACCTGCTGCCCCAAAGGATGGGAAATTTACCTAAACCACTCATACTTGTCGGGTATAGTTCACTTTTATTTTATGTCACTCAAATATCCATTTAATGGTGGCCAATATTAAGAGATATTGTGAGGCTACCATCACATATCTGAAATTACATGATCAAATTATGTTTACTGAAAATCATGCAATTACTTGCTAAGTATTTAACTCTGATGATAGAGCTAGGCTCTTCAAGAGGTGATGCTATTACAATCAAAGTTAACATTTATTTAACAATCCCTTGAAAACGGTACATGCAATGGTTTTTGCCAGCAGGAAAATCTAATGCTCTTTACCTTATTGTGACATTTATTGATAACAACAATAGAATGTTCTACTGCTTTGTACAACACAGAAAGACACACACACATGCACGCACATGTACACATATCTGTTCGTTATGGTAGCCCATAGTATCCGATGATGACTTCCACTTCTGAGTTAACGGTGAATCCTTTGGTGACTGTTGAGTCCAAACCGAGATTCACAAACTTTATTGCAACTGGGGCATGTGCAGTCTGTGTTGGCGGGGCCAGTCATGGTTGTATGTCTCCTGGGCTGTTCTGCTGTTTCTTTGTGCTCTTCTCCTCCTCCCATCTCTGTACACCGTTCTGTCAGCTGTGTCCTCCAGGTCTGTGGGTTTAATGTTGCAATAATTCAACAACGTTTTCAGCTGGTCCTTGTAGCGTTTTCATCTGCCCCTCAGTAGACCGCCGGCCAAAGTGTAGCTGGCCATACAGGATCTTCCCTGCTCCTGAGACATTCTAATGACATGCCCAAGCCAGCGCAGTTGGTGTTGGTTGACCATGGCCTCCATACTCTTGCAGTTGGTCTTAGCAAGTATTTCTGTAAGGGGCACATGGTCGCACCAGGTGATTCCCAGGGTGCGCTGCAGGCATCTTATGTGGAATCAGCTGCTTGTTATGGCGACTGTAGGTGACTCAGGCTTCACAGTTATAAAGAAGTGTGGTGATGCAGACGCCTTGATAGACAGTGACTTTGGTGTGGAGGTGGAGATCCCTGTTTTGGAAGACCCTGTGTCTGAGTTTTCAGAAGGCAGCTGATGCTTTCTTGATCCTGTTTTACGAGGTTGCTCCCAATGTATTTGAATGACGGGACTATTGCCAGTGATTTGTGTCCAATGGTGAAGACAGGCATGGTGGGTCGAGGGCTGGATCTCCATTGGCAGACCACTGTGTTGGTGGTGTTGATAGACAGTCCCATCCTGCTATAGACCCTCACAGCCGTTAGGGTGGGCCATGAGAGCACAGTCAGCTTACTGCACCTAAAGAACATACTCTGACAACACCTTGGTGGTTGCTTGGAGCCTTCTGATGTTGAATAGGTTTCCATCCAGCCTGAAGTCCACCGCAACTGAGCTGCTGTCCTCAAGGTCCTTGTTGAGAAGCTGGGTGACACATAGGAGGAAGATGTTAAAGAGTACAGGTGCCAGCACACACCCCTGCCTCACACCGATGCTTACTCCAAAGGGCACTGACTCTTTCCCTCCTATGGCCATCATCCCATCATGGAACTGGCAAAGGATGTTGACAAATCTGAGTAGTATGCCCCATAGTAGTTCCCTGTTCACAGTGTCGAAAGCCTTGGAGAGGTCGACAAAGGCCATGAAAAGGTCCTGATGTTGTTCACACACACACACACACACACACACACACACACACACACACACACACACACACACACACACACACACACACACACACACACACACACACACACAAACACATTGCACAAGACACACACAGACACACAGACACACAGACACACACACACACACACACACACACACACACACACACACACACACACAAACACATTGCACAAGACACACACAGACACACACACACACACACGCACACACACACACACACACACACACACACACACACACACACACACACACACACACATTGCACAAGACACACAGAGTATAAACATGAAGAAATCACTTATAAAATGTGAATGTTTATTAAATGTTGACAAGACATTAAAACACAGTATCAAGATTCCGCAAAACAATCTATATTACTTCACCGAGAGAAAATGAAAAGAGAGTTGGTTCTGTTGGGGATTATGGGAGTGGGGAGCTGAGAAAGGTTGAGTTGCGGGAACGGAGGGATGGAAAATGGGAAATGGAGAGATGAAGGAGGGTGGGGAAATGGAGGGGGAACAGAGGAGGCTGTGGGAAAGGAGAGATGGAGGTATTGGAAAAGTGGATAAATAGAGGACTGAGATGGAGGGTGCGAGAACGGACGGATTGATCAGTACTCTGCTGATTCTGATAATAATAAGAGGGAGAGAGGGAATGAGAGGGAGCGAGGGATAACTCTTTTGTTCATACTCCTCTATCACATTGACTGCTGGAGCCAAGATCCTGCTAGAATTTAAACGGGGAGGAGGGAGGGTGGATGGTGTTCGTAACAGCAGACTGGAAATGAAAGAAGTAAAGGTTGGGGTGGGGGCTTTGGAACAAAGACTGTGGGGTTTCTAAACTACTCAGAGAGTGGGGGTTGGCGTGGGGTGTACAGTACGTTGATAAAACGTATAACGTGCACTATTTGACGCTGAAGGTTTTACATTAGAAGGGGAGTCGGGGATCAAATGAGAAGTCCAGTTCAACACATAACCAGAAGGGCGCGAGCCACTATGGAATCAGTTATCACATGACTTAATGGTTCATTTATATCTCTCTGTTATCAACACAAATAGCAGGGAGGCAAGTTGTACATAAGCATCACATTTACTTTGATGAATTCCTACCGTTCCTTTCTCTCTCTCACACAGACACGCACACACACATCGCACACATACACACAAACCTACACACTCTCACACACAGACACACAGAAAGAGAAATGAATGTCCTCCTGGTCAGTCAGTCACATCAAGACATCAGTCTGACTCATTCCAGTATCTCATTAAACTTTATACGTTTATCCATTTTAACTTGCACAACACCCTTTGAAATCATCTCTTCTGTGATACCCTATGAAATCATCATCTCTTATCTTCTACTCCAACACAAATTGTTGTCATCAAACTCTCCCATGTAATGCTGTTTCCATGGTAACGTGATTAGTGTTAATAATGCATTGATAATATGATTAGACGGTTGGTTCTTTTGATGTTTGGCTTCAGTAGCTGAGTAGTGGTAGAAGAGGCAGACTAGCTGACCGTAGAAGTGGATGAACTCTGACTCTGCTCTGTGTTACCAACGCAGGACTCCTGGTGAACTGAGACTCACTGACTCAGCCTCTATGACTGACTGAGACTGAGCAGGTTTCTGTGGATAGTTGGCTGCATGGAGCTGGAGCTCTGTGGGTGCTGCAGTCCAGACACACACTTTGTCCTGTCCTGGAAAAAGAGCCAGGATAAAACACATAGCCAATCCAGTGTCTGAGGAGAAATGCTCATCACTATGCATGTTGGCCCACTGGCAGCAAGGGCAGATCAAAATGTCCTCCAGAGTTGGTGTGTCCCATAGAGCCAGTATATCAAGTAGAGCCAAAATATCTGACCAGATCAAAGACGTCCCCATAATGTCCAACAGGCCAATCAGAGCCACATTGTCCCCCAGATGTGCCATTGACATCGCTTCAGTTTAGATTAATTTGTGCTGTTTTTTTTATAGTGGGCATGCCCTCATGTGCTTACTAAACTCCTCCTCTTTCTCACATGCCCCTCCCCCAAAACTATAGCTGGCCACGCCTTCTCTTGTGCCCAGTCCGGTAAAAGAGGAGAAATAAGGGCTCTGGTTTTGTATTTTTTTTCTTCTTTTGACTTGTAATTTGTAAAGTCTGTGTGCTTGAGTTCTCTTTTGTCTTTTGGCATAGTATGAAAACAGTTGGACATGCTCTAAAGGTCATACACACTGTACAATAAATCTACACATATCTTTAAAGCTTTCAGTACATCTAAAGAAAATCCAGAATGAAAACCACAAATGGAAAAAAAAATATTCAGAATTCCACAATTTCATTGCTAGCAAAACTTCTGATGTTGTGCTTTTTTTTCTTTTCTATAATACTTTACAGACAAAACATATTTTTTTGTTGTCACCATTCCCGACAAGTTTTTGAGCTCCTATTCAGAAAGAAAATCATGGTTGATAGCGGCAAACTGTATTTTACAGCAACAGTTCCTCTGCTAGAGCCAGAAGAAAAGATCCTGGGTCACCCTAGCAGAAAACCTAGACATCCAGCTAGACATGGTTAGATTACAGAACATAAAATATTACAGGAGATAAGGAAATGGGGAGAGGGGAAGAGGAGGAGAGAGGGAGAGTAGTAGAGAAGGAGAGGGGGGAGAGGAGGAGAGAGGGGAGATGGAGAGGAGGAGAGAGGGGAGATGGAGTAGAGAGGGGAGTGGAGGAGAGGGAGAGGAGATGAGAGGTGAGGTGGATAAAAAAAAGAGATATGGATGAAATTGAACATAAAGGATGAGATGAAAACAGAATGTGTATGTAACTACGTTAAAGGACTGTTATCAGAGTGTGTGTGTGTCAGTGTGTGTTTGTGTGTCAGTGTGTTTGTATGTGTGTGTGTGTCCATGTGTGAAGCAGCTTCTATGGACTATACAGCTGATTGTGAAAGCACAGGAATAGAATTTAAATGCTCAGGGATGTAGGGGACTATTTAACCTTGTGGTCGTGGTGGCAAAGGTTAAAACATGCTCTACTCCCTAAAGGAACAGATGAATAACAGACTACCCTCTCTGTCATGACACTCTTGGCTCTGGAAGTTAGCAGTCAAATAACCTTTCTTCCTCTCGTTCTTTCTATGGTAGGCCACCAGTGGCACCTTGTCACTTCACCCCATTCTTTTCCCTGTATTTTCCTCTTTTCCATTCTGCTGCCTCCTACATTCACCCACTACCAATGGGAACTTGATAACCTTCATCATATAATTTTTACATAGGCTGTTTGTCTGACTGACTGGGAGCTCAAATGGATCACTGAAATTGACTCTTAGGGTGACTGGGAGAGTGATTAGAGGACAAGCACACTTGCACACTTACCATCTGGGGTACTGTAGAAGTAGTAACTTGGTTGGTGATCAGACTAAGTGCCCAATATGCACCCTAATAGCCTCAGTCAGATGATTGAGATCGGTTCCCTCTTGTTTACTCATCCCTTCTTCCTCAGCGCTCCATAACCTCTCCTTCATCTTTCTTTTTCTCTGTATATTCCCATTTCTCCTTTTCATTAAGTCATTCCCTTCTACCCCTCTTTTTGACCTGTCCTCTCTCTCTCTCCCTTTCTCGCCCCCTCTCTCTCTCTCCCCCTCTTTCAATCTTCTGTCTCCTTTTATTTCAACCATTCCCTCTCTACACTGGTGCAGCTGTTCCATTGCGTTGTGCCTCCTACCGAGGCTATCTGAAATAAAGGGACACGTAAGCAGTACTGTGGGTTGGGACATTCTGGCTGGGAGGCCAATGCAGCCGGGTCACTTTAGGTGACAGAGTTTTGCTGTGGTCATATGGTAGCTTCAGGGGGCAGGGTGTGTGTGTGTAAGTGTGTGTATGCGTGTGTGTATGCATGTGTGTGTGAGTGTATGCGTGTATGTATGCGTGTGTGTATGTGTGTGTGTGTGCGTGTGTAAGTTTGTGTGTGTGTGTGTGTGTGTGTGTGTGTGTGTGTGTGTGTGTGTCTGCGTGTGTAAGTTTGTGTGTGTGTGTGTGTGTGTGTGTGTGTGTGTGTGTGTGTGTGTGTGTGTGTTCCAACTGTAATGTCACATCTCCGTTTCTGACATATCATGAATCAGTCACTTGTTCTAAGGTCACACGGTAACGCCACGCTTCGCTGACTGGCAGCAACGCAGCAAAGGACTATGGGAATAGGACTACTGGTTACAGGGCACAACAAACACAGGAGACAGGTCAAGGACAAGGTCAAGGCTCAGAAGGAATAGACAGATACTTGATTAATAGCTAGATATAAATGAAGCACTAATAGAAAGAGTGATGAACAGAGTGAATCAGACTCATTTCCTGATCCAGTGAAGTCATGAGGTTGTTGGGAAGGAAGTGTGTGGGGGGAGGGGGGGCACAAAAAGCCTCAGCACAACACTAGTAGGTGATAGGGGACTACGGGTAGGGATGGGGCACATGAAGTTGGGCGGGGCTGGGAGGTGGTGGAGAGGGACAAGGGCTCCACAGGAAACAGTAGAGAATAGTAGTAAACCAATCAAAGATGTCAATCCTTTTAGTCATTCAGTAAACAGTATCTGAGGGTGTGGTTTTATTACTCTGAACACTTTCAACTCCTTTCCTCTGTTATTGCCTCATATACTCATTTGCTCTCGTCGCGCGCGGGTCGTATCTTCATCTCAGAGAACTTGAGGGAGTACTGCCAGCCGGTCCAGGTGGACCACTCGATGCCGTCGGCATAGGAGGTGTGCTGCCCGCGGAGGTACTGTCCGTTCAGGTTGGACGTGTGGCAGTTACGGTACCACCACGCGCCGTGGTAGAAGGAGGCACAGTTGTTCTCCGAGTGGTCGTTGTCCTTGTCTTTGGTTGTGAACTTCATCCCGTTGTGCTTGAGCAGAGCATCGCCTGTATGGTGAAGGGGAGCGGGTTGGTGGTGGAGGGTGAGGGGTGGATTGGATGAGTGAAGGACACATTTATGTTGCATTCATGTACAAACAAACACACAACCATATTTACATACACGCACACGTATGCACACACACACACACACACACACACACACACACACACACACACACACACACACACACACACACACACACACACACACACACACACACACACACACACACAGTCAAAGGACAAGGATGAACAGAGGAGAAATAGAAGATAGATGGGAAGACAAAAAAGAATAAGATAATTGAGAGAGGCTGATAAAATAGGTTTCAACTTCTCAGTGCTTTGATTGGTCCTTCCTAGTTCAACTAATGTATTTGTCCAGAGATCTCTTACATCAGAGAGCAGCACTGCTTTCCCATTCATTTACCTAAATGACTCAGGATTTTACAATCAATAATTTCCATAAATTACGTGAGATCAGAGAGAGATGCCTCCTGTCCTTTCTAGAAGATCAGTCCTCATTACATAAATTGCAGTGTTACAACACTATGTTGTTTATTTATCAAAGGGCTCTACGCTGACCTTTTTATCCTTCTGCTAATATCACATCCCTAACGATCCGATCACCACACAACTGTCACAGCACGCACGCACGCACACACACACGCACGCACACACGCACGCACACGCGCGCACGCACGCACACACACACACACACACGCGCACGCACGCACGCACACGCACGCACGCACGCACGCACACACACACACACACACAATGAGGATCTTTGAAGCTACAGCAGAAATAGAACTAAAGAGAGGTACATGACACAGTTAGCTACAGATGTAGGATCTTCATTTTAGTCAGTTTGCTACAGCAGGAAATAATCCTGTAGTAGCAGGTGATGTGAATCATTATGTGGATTATAATTATTTGACATTTTTTTGTAAGGATTGATGCATTTTTAGTTGCGGCAAATCAAGTTTAAAATTTCAAAGTGGAAATTACAAAGATTAGAAGCCTTTTTAAAAACGTAAATACACTACAAGTTTGCATTTCCTGTCGTGAAGGAAAACTCTCAGGAAAAAAATAGTGATCAAATGAAGATCCTACATCTGTATAGGCTACGGCTTTGCGCTGAATGTCATACTTGGGTGGTTGGCTTACTGTCAGCGGCACTGCACATGGAGATGTTGAGTGATGACATTCTGTACCACACAATAAACGATTTCAGAGAATAACGTACTTGTTATTGGTGTTTCATAGCAACTCTTCAGGCTTTCAATAAACAAAAGGATACGAGTGCCTGGATGTGGATTTTTATATCACTCTACCTCTCCCTGTGTGTTTTTCCCTCTTTCCCTCACTCCCTATGTCCCTCTCTATAATGCTTCATGCTGTGTCTGTGACCAGAGGGGGATAAAACCCCTCATCTCCAGCGGTGAGGTGTTCGCTAGCAGCTCGTCTGGGCATCTTAAGCGTTTAAATCCCCAGGCTGGGTGTGGCCACTGCTACTCCCTTCTCCCCTCCAACCAAACCCTCCCAACCCTTTCTCAATTTGCCGTTTCCACGGTAACCCATGGTGCAATTAGTTCCGATAGAAGAAATGGCAACACAGAGAAAAAAGATCAAAACATACAACCCATCGTGACAGCATGATGATGGTTACCAGATTAAACTAAATAAGGGGAGAGAGAGATGAACCAGGCTAGGGGCACTTAGAGTCTCATTTGCAGCCCGTTCAGTGTCACCTTGTCTGGGTAAAGGGAAGGGGATGGGATGGGCGGCTCCACTGAACACCATTAAGATCCAGCAGCTTCTAGCCACAATAACTACCTGTCTACAGATCTCAGATCAGAGAAAATTGTGTGTGTGTGTGTGTGTGTGTGTGTGTGTGTGTGTGTGTGTGTGTGTGCGTATTTGTATGTATGTGTGTGTGCGTGGGAGAGGGGCAGAAGAGTGGTAGGTGTCTAAAACAGTCATTGCGGATGATAATAACAATTATTGTGGTACTAAGAGGGTACAAGGATACAGGGAGAGGCTTCGTATGCTGCGGTGGGATTCAAATGTCCAACAGGCACGTTGTCAGTTGAAGGTCAGTTTCATTGCAGTAGGAGAAGCTATAAGCCATTTAAACAACCCATCTCTCTCTCTCTCCAAAACCTGATTGTGTCCTTCTTTACCCTCTCTCTCCCTCACCCTCTCCCTCTCTCTCTCCCTCTCTCTCTCTTCTCCCTCGTCATTCCCCCATCCCTCCTCTCTCATCTGTCCCCCTTCTCTGTGCTAAGCGACCCAAAGGTTCTTAAAATTGCTTCTTTGTAGCGACGAGCGTGAGACAGTGTTTTGTTTACGCTGCAGGTCAACCACAGTAATCCATTGTGTAGTAATTTATTCACGGGGCGGGGCACTGGGTGAGATGTGACATTTGGGGAACAGATATATACTCTTTGTCTCCCTCAGTCTGTCTGTCTACATTGTTAAATCATCGGGCATTGACACAACACAGTGGGGACCAAAACCAAACACTCCCTCCCTTTCCGCCTCCCTCCCTCACCCCCCCACCCCTCCCAACCTCACCCCCTCAGCACTTAACAATATTAACAAGACTACTGCAGATGACACAGCAGATATGACGATAGATAGAGTCAATGCATTGCTGAGTTATAATTGTAGTATTTGAGAAGTAAATCTGAGGCTTAAATGTTTGTGTTTGGGGTGCTTTACCCTTTGATTGACGTCTAGGTCTACAATGACCTAATCTATGATTTGAATCAAACATCAATGTTACGTTTTTTAGGTATATACTTTCTTGATCCCCAACGGGAACTGGTCAGTCAGATATAACCATGTACCTGCATTTCCGGAGTAATCTCCAACTGTCAGTGGGTATCCATCATCATCCGGGTCCACAGAGAACAGGCCCACTCCAAAGGTCTCGTACTGGGCGTAGGCTGTACTGTTGTCAAAGTCCTCCAGGTCAATCCTCAATTCATAGTTACCCTGGATGGACAAGGCATGAATCTGCTTCAACCCTGCAGAGAGAGAGAGAGTGAAGGAGAGAGAGAGAGAGAGAAAGGGAGAGAGGGAAGGAAAGACAGAGATGCAGAGAGTGGTAGAAGGGGAGAAGAGAGGGAGATAGGGAGAGATGAAGAGACAAAAATGGAGAGAGAGACAGAGAGAGAGAGAAAAGGGATGGGAGAGAGGGAAGGAAAGACAGAGATGCAGAGAGTGGTAGAAGGGGAGAAGAGAGGAAGAGAGGGAGAGATGAAGAGACAAAAATGGAGAGAGAGACAGAGAGAAAGAGAGACAGAGAGAGAATGAATGAATGAGAAAGAAGTGAGAAAGAGAAGGAGAGAAAGAGAGAAGGTGTTAGAGGTGACCAATCAGAGCCCCTCCCTGAGGGAAAGAGACCCCCTTAATGTTCAGAGAAAACCCCACCGAAGCCATTCAACAGCTTGGTACTGCACCATGAGTCTTCCACGAAAACAAAAATACACATAATTTCCTCACCTGCCAGTCAGTTCCCAGAAGTCACCCTGCTACAGTAAGTGAGAGGGCCCCTCAGTGCAGCAGGATGCTCGGTCTGGATGCGTTAACCCATGCTCTGTCACATAACTTTAAAGACAGCAGCTGGGTCCTCACAAACCAAGCACTTTAAGGACACACTCTGAATCACACACATGCATGCAGGTATTCACACACAAACGCACAAACACACACACACGTTAAGTACTATACTATGACAGCGTGTCATAACTGATTTAGGAAATGAACATTCGCAGAGAGTGTGGTAACAGAAACACATGGAATAATGCTAAGGATGAGAGGAAATAGAGAGGGCAAGGGCCAGGAGTTGAGATCATGTGATCTGACCAGAGAAAACTCTGGGCCCTAGTTGTAAGTCTCGGAAGATGTTCTTGACCTGTTTATTCTCTAATTGAAGATCCCAGAGCTAAGGTTACGGGAATGAAGTTGCCAACAAAACAGATCCCAAGAGAGAGAGAGAGTGTGTGTGTGTGTGTGTGTGTGTGTGTGTGTGTGCTTGTGCGTGTGTGCTTGTGCGTGTGTGCTTGTGCGTGTACATGTCTGAATGGACATTTACCAGTCACTGCACTTGGAAGCTCCCATGAAAGAAAACACAAATATGAAACAGTTATCCAGTCTCAACCATACACTCTTCAGCTTGCTGTGTGACAATTTCACTCCATTCCAACATGATGCTCATGGTCCTTACGTCATCAGAGTACGCAGCTGAACACTGTAGACTGGAAACACTCGGTTAGTTATTTTAACTAAAACATAACCAATCTTTGTTGGACATGAATACAGAACTTGTTTCTGCATGGATTCCGCAACGCGGTTTGCTTTTAACAGCTAGGACCGCTATTTCTAGTCCCGAAAAACCACTTAACTGACAGGTTGGAGTCTGCTTGAAAGAGCCACTAACCTAGCTAAACTGCTAAGTTAGTCCCAGATGAGTTTTCCAATGGAGCCCTCTTTGTCTGGAGAAGTAAATGAATGGTTCCAGCGCTGTAGGAGCTGTATCTACTACGCTTTGTTTCAGGACAAACTGGATCACTCAGAGTTCCAGCGCTGTAGGAGCTGTATCTACTACGCTTTGTTTCAGGACAAACTGGATCACTCAGAGTTCCAGCGCTGTAGGAGCTGTATCTACTACGCTTTGTTTCAGGACAAACTGGATCACTCAGAGTTCCAGCGCTGTAGGAGCTGTATCTACTACGCTTTGTTTCAGGACAAACTGGATCACTCAGAGTTCCAGCGCTGTAGGAGCTGTATCTACTACGCTTTGTTTCAGGACAAACTGGATCACTCAGAGTTCCAAGGCGGCAATTGTTTGCTTGCCGAGGATTATAGGCTGAGGTGGCTTCCTTTATAACGCAGGTAGCCAGCATACGTAAGAAACTGGGGAAAAGGCAGAGTAGAATGTTTCTATTTTCTAAGCCGGGGGTTGGACGGTGTTTGCGCATGTTGAATGCATCTCCGTCTTGTCGTTTGTCGTTATCCGGTGTTCCCGGAGTTCGTTCGTTCCCAGTTGCTAAGTTGCTAATAAGCATGCACCCATTAATAAATTGATTTTGAGCAAAGTGTGTCCATGTCTGCGGATGACTCAACACTACACATCAGCTACTACAGCAACTGAAATGACTGCAACACTTAACAAAGAGCTGCAGTTAGTTTCAGAGTGGGTGGCAAGGAATAAGTTAGTCCTAAATATTTCAACAACTAAAAGCATTGTATTTGGAATAAACCATTCACTAAACCCTAAACCTCAACTAAATATTGTAATAAATGTGGAAATTGAGCAACTGTCATGGTCATATTGATACAACAGTAGCTAAGATGGGGAGAGGTCTGTCCATAATAAAGTGCTGCTCTGCCTTCTTAACAGCACTATCAACAAGGCTCTAGTTTTGTCGCACCTGGACGACTGTTCAGTCATGTGGTCAAGTGCCACAAAGCTTAGGAAAATTTCAATTGGCTCAGAACAGGGCAGCATGACTGGCCCTTGGATGTACACAGAGAAATATGCCTGTCAATATCTTCTGGCTCAAAGTGGAGGAGAGATTGACTTCATCACTAATTATATTTGTGAGCGGTATTGACATGTTGAATGCACTGAACTGTCTGTTTAAATGACTAGCACACAGCTCAGACACCCATGCATTCCCGACAAGACTTGCCACCAGAGTTCTCTTCACAGTCCCCAAGTCCGGAACAGACTATGGAACCGGCCGTGATTCGGGACCCGTTGCTAGGGTCCCCAGTCCGAGGTCGGCGGCGTGGGTTGCCGCTGCTAGGGAGGCCACGGAGGCGGGTAAAGAGGCAGGCAAAGACTATGGTGGAGTGGGGTCCACGTCCCGCGCCATAGCCGCCACCGCGGACAGACACCCACCCAGACCCTCCCCTTTAGGTTCAGGTTTTGCGGCCGGAGTCCGCACCTTTGGGGGGGAGGGTACTGTCACGTTCTGACCTTAGTTCTTTTGTTATGTCTTTGTTTTAGTATGGTCAGTGGGTTGGGTGGGTTGTCTATGTTCGTTTTTCTATGATTTGGTATTTCTGTGTTTGGCCTGTTATGGTTCTCAATCAGAGGCAGCTGTGTATTTTATACATTGTGGATGGGGCTCCGGAGCAGATGGGGGCTCCCGCAGTGCAAAATGTGTTGCTATAGATGTAGTTTTGATATCGTTGTCGGCAGCCACAGGGAGACCCATGAGGCGGCTTTTGGTTTAAATTTAGAATCCTCCAATCCCCTATATATAATTATTGGCGGAGAGTCACATCATATGTTTCGATATACTGTAGGCCTACCATCGGCGACATGAGTCTCACTAGTGTTGAGTAATGTTATGTTAAAAGTGGTGTAGGTCTTATTCATTTAAAGAGCATATTGAAGTTAGAAGCAATAGGATTTTAAGCAATAGCCTACAACTATTTTAGAACCGTTTTAGACTGCTCTGACAAGCATGGAGCTGGTCTTGATAAATCAATGAGATTTTAATTTTCACTGAATCTCCATTCGGGTATTGGATAGACTACAATTAGAAATGTTATGCTCTTAGTGTAACCTTTATTTAACTAGGCAAGTCAGCCAAGAATACATTCTTATGTACAAGGACAGCTTACACCTTCCTCCCCGTCGGGAAATTGAAACCCGGTCTCCAGCGTGCCGACACGACACGGAGATTCTTTAGCTAAATAGCCAGGTACTGGAGCCTACTCCCGACCCTCATGTTGTACTGTGCCATATTTTCCGTTCCATCCTAAAGGAAATCCAGAGGGTTTTTTGTTTTTCTTGGAATAGAAATACCATAATATTAATCAAATGAATTAAGCAACATTTCTTAAAATCAGTTCCCATGTTACAAAAAAAGGTTTGAAATCATCTAGTACAGCCACTATTGAAGGCTATCAAATGCTTCTCAAAGATGCCCTTTGGTGGTCAAACTAGCACTAACTAGCATTAACGGTACCAGTGGTTGGCACTTAAATAACGTGCCATAGAATTATGCGGCACCACCCAAGCTGTGCTGCAGTATGCTGAAACCTTTAAAGGACGAACCACAGTACACACACATGATAACATACACGCTATACACACACATGGATTTTGTGTTTTAGATATGTGGTAGTGGATTAGGGGCCTGAGGGCACACATTTAGTGTGTTGTGAAATCTGTTATGAAAGTATTGTAAGTTCTTTAAAATAGTATAACTGCCTTAATTTTGCCGGACCCCAGGAAGAGCAGCTGCTGCCTTGGCAACAGCCAATGGGGATCCACAATAAATACTAATACAAAATACAAATGCTCAAAGTTGAATTTAATCAATCTTTCAGAAAAAAGTTAAATCCAGTGATTGACAAATCTCCAGTTAATCAATTAGATTTCCTGAATCTGACTGACTGAGAAGGACATCGACTGACTCCAACCCAGCTCAGCAGGCGGTGCCCACAGATGGTTTACACTGTATTGTGTACAGACACAATACAGACAAACACACAAATACATCAGACACACAACCAGCTGTGTGGTGACTGACTCAGTGAGTCTGTTTCAGTTCAGGGGTGTCATGGCTGTCTAAATTATCTCTAATTAAGGTTGAGAGAGAGGGGGAGACAGACAGAGGGGAGAGAGAGTGAGGGTGGAGAAAGAGTGATAGGCAGAGAGCGCTAGAGGAGGAAAGGGTTGCCATCCCTCCTTCCACACATCCTTGCCACCTCCTGTGTCTTGTTTCCCCCTGCTGTGTAGACTGATCGTGCTTTCAGGCCAAAGCTGTGCACTCCGCTGATCAAAGATGCAGCAGTGACTGACACACCTCCTGACAGAAACCCACCTCCTGACAAAAACAAACATCCAAACAGGAACACACCTCCCCCTCTCCCTCTCTCTCTCTCTCTCTCCCTCCCTCCAGTCCAACCTGGGGACTCAAAACACTCTGAGGTGTTTCAGACAGACTAACAGTGGGGGTCTGCAGCTCAGTAGATATCAACCTCTAACTTGGGTGTTCAAAGCACATTCTCTGAATACAGGTGTTTTCTTAGGATGAAAACAGATTTGAAAGAGAAAGAATGAAAGTAAAGCTTGATTTTCCCCAGGCTTTGTAGCTTTAAATTAAGCTTGTGGTCTGAGATTTCAAGGATCCGATATCATTACTGAACTGTAAGCAATGGGAACAAGCTGCTTTAGTTTGAGGTCACAGTAAAGATATGACATAGTGCTCTGATTACATAAAATAACTCGTAAGTAGGCATTTTGTTTTACGCTGTACACCATGCGTATCCCGTACATACGACTAATACAATTTGAAACTGAAACTTGAAACATACAGAAACAAGATAAGAGAACCCGAATGAGCAATAGATCAACTGTTCAGTACTTAGATTATATTTCAAGCAGCACCGGGCGTCAAGGTAGCCTGGTCCCAGATCTGTTTGCGCTGTCTTGCCAACTACTTGTCACTCATTACCAAGTCAAACATGTTTGGCTTAACAATTCCATAGCGAACAAGAGAGCAGAAACATATTGTCAGGAGCCAACGGCATTTCCCAGACGCACCTCATCAGAAAATCAGTTATCTTCCTATCCAAACCTCACCAAAATTAACTGCTCGTGGCTCAGTCTCATTTGAATGAATTACCAATCCTGCAGTTCTGTACGTCTCAGCGTGGTCTTACAGAGAGGGTTGACAAGGGCGCACTACAAGGCCTAATTTGACAACAAACCCTGGTGAAACAGCAACCTTGGTGAAACAGAAAACTCTGGTGAAACAGCAAGCCCTGGTGAAATTATTCAAATCTAAAATATACAATTCAACCAGAGTGCCCTTAGAGCATAGGAAAAGGTTGCACCTGACCGTTCGACTGAAACCACACTATTGCAATGAATTTGAGATGGTGAAAACAATGTGTGGGGAGGCAGAGGCACAGAAACTCACATCAATACCTTTGTCAGATAACACTGTTAAACAAATAGTTTATGCTATGCTAGCAATCAAGAAGAAACTGAATGAATGACTCAAAAACTCCCCAGCTTATGCTCTCTAAATGGACGTTAGCTGTGAGGCCCGAGATGCTCATGCATTGACTTTTGTGTGCGCTACATGTCGGGGGATGCTATTCATGAGGACATATTGTTCTGTCTCATGATTCCCGAGTATGAAATGGAACAGGGGATGTACAGTGTGCTGCGTGACTATATTGACAAAAAAAAACAGATTGCATGGGATCGAATGGTGGGCATTTGCACAGATGGGGCTCCATCTATAGCAGGACGGTGGGCAGGCCTCTGCACTCTAGTTATGAACGTGTCTCCCTCTGACACATTGTATGTTACACCAAGATCAACTGGCAGCAAAAGAGCTGAGCATAGAACTCGGAGATACACTGAGTATACAAACATTAAGAACACCTGATTTCCATAACATAGACTGACCAGGTGAATCGAGGTCAAAGTTGTAATCCTTTATTGATGTCAATAAAATACACTTCAATCAGTGTAGATGAAGGGTAGGAGACAGGGTGCATGGGCAAGATAAAATATTTAAGTGCCTTTGAACGGGGTACAGTAGTAGGCGCACCGGTTTGTGTCAAGAACTGCAATGCTGATGAGTTTTTCACGCTCAACAGTTTCCCGTGTGTATCAAGAATGATCCACCACCCAAAGGACATCCAGCCAACTTGACACAACTTTGAGAAGCATTGGAGTCAACATGGGCCAGCATCCCTGTGGAATGCTTTCGACACCTTGTTCGGTCCATGCTCAGACAAATTGAGGCTGTTCTGTTTGGTACACTCAGTGTATACTGCAGCAGGTAACTTCGATTGTAAACTACATTAAACCACATCCACTGCGAGCACGTGTGTTCGCAAAACTATGTGGAGATATGGGATAACATCATGACAATGTTCTATTTCACAGGCTTGGTGGTTATCGAGGGGGAGTGTTAGAAAGATCTTTCGCATTGATAGAGGAACTTGTCTTTCACAATGGATGTACAAAATCAGACTTGGTTGACTTTCTGTGTAATGAACCTTTGTAACAGACATATTTGGTAAACTGAACGAACTGAACGCAAGCATGCAGGGGAAATACAAAAACATTCTACATATAAGTAGACCTCTGACCATTAATGCCATGTTCAAAACAACTGGGAACTCAGAACTGGGAAGTCGGCAACTTTCGACTTCAGGGTGTTCAAGACAACGGGGAACTCATGAATAAATTAGTTAAGACTGGGAAAAATAGTTTTGAACTGTCATCCAACTCGGATTTCCAACTCGGGAACTCAGGTCTCTTTCTAGAGCTCTGACTTTCCGACCTGAAGATCACTGACCTCATAATTTGACCTCATATTATTATTCCCAGTTGTCTTGAAAGCACAAGAAAACTGATGGTACCCTTCGCCAGCTCATATCTGTGTGAAGCTTCAGTCAGTGCCCTTGTCAGCATTAAAACCAAATATTGATCCAGGTGTGCACTGTTGACAACGCCCCTGACTTTGAGAAGCTCTGACACTACATGCATTAAGCACACCCATCTCATTAGTGGTGGTGAGATTAGAGACATTATGTCAGACTCATTTGCAATTGGCTGTCAAAGCCCCCCCCCCCCCCCCCCTCCCACACGCACACACACACACACACACACAGCTTTAATTCACTATCATATTAAAGCCCTGGAGATTTTCTCTTAGACTCTTCCTGAGAATAATTCAACAGAGGCTGCATCCCAATGGCACCCTATTGTTTACATCGTGCAATACTTTTGACCAGGGCACTATGTAGGGGATAGGGTTCAATTTGTCAGGCTGCCAGAGAAACTTTCCAAAACAACAAAGACGTTCATGGTCTTCCTTAGTTAAAATTTAAAACGCTCAGGTGTGGTCTTCCTAGCCAGCCACGCTAATGCAATGCTATTGTTGAGTTACAGTGGCAAGAAAAAGTATGTGAACCCTTTGGAATTGCTTGATTATGAATTGATCATAAAATTTGATCTGATCTTCATCAAAGTCACAATAACAGACAAACACAGTTTGCTTAAACTAATAGCACACCAATTATTGTATTTTCCTTGTCTATATTGAATACATAATTTAAACATTCACAGTGTAGTTTGGAAAAAGTATGTGAACCCCTAGGCAAATGACTTCCCCAATAGCTAATCTGGAGTCCAATTAATGAGACAAGATTGGAGATTTTGTTTAGAGCTGCCCTGCCCTATAAAAACACTCACAAATGTTGCATCTGCTATTCACAAGAAGCATTTCCTTATGTGAATCATGCCTCAAACAAAAGAGATCTCAGAAGACCTAAAATTACGAATTGTTGACTTGCATAACCTGGAAAGGGTTACAAAAGTATCTCTAAAAGCCTTGATGTTCATCAGTCCACGGCAAGACAAATTGTCTATAAACAGAGAAAGTTCAGCACTGTTGCTACTCTCCATAGGAGTGGCTGTCCTGAAAAGATGACTGCAAGAGCACAGTACAGAATGCTCAATGATGTTAAGAAGAATCCTAAACTGTCAGCTAAAGACTTACAGAAACCTCTGGAACATGCTAACATCTCTGTTGACGAGTCTAAGATACGTGGAACACTAAACAAGAATGGTGTTCATGGGAAGACATTACGGAGGAAGCCACTGCTGTCCAAAAAAAACATTGCTGCACATTTGAAGTTCACAAAAGAGCACCTGGATGTTCCACGGCACACCTGGCAAAATATTCTGTGGACAGATAAAACTAAAGTTGAGTTGTTTGGAAGGAACACACAACACTATGTGTGGAGAAAAAAAGGCACAGCACACCAAGATCAACACCTCATATCAACTATAAAGTATGGTGGAGGGAGCATCGTGGTTTGGCGCTGCTTTGCTGCCACAGGGCCTGGACAGCTTGCTATCAACGAAGGAAAAATTAATTCCCATGTTTATCAAGACATTTTGCAGGAGAATGTAAGACTGATCTGATCTGTCCGCCAATTGAAGGTCAACAGAAGTTGGGTGATGCAACAGGACAACAACCCAAAACACAGAAGTAAATCAAAAACAAAATGGCTTCAACAGAAGAAAATACACCTTCTGAAGTGGCCCAGTCAGAGCCCTGACCTCCACCCGATTGAGATGCTGTGGCATGACCTCAAGAGATAGGTTCACACCAGACATCCCAAGAATATTGTTGAACTGAAACAGTTCTGTAAAGAGGAATGGTCCAAAATTCCGCCTGACTTTTGTGCAGGTCGGATCCGCAACTACAGAAAACGTTTGGTTGAAGTGATTGCTGCCAAAGGAGGGTCAACCAGTTATTAAATCTGAGGGTTCACATACTTTTTCCACCTTGCACTGTGAATGGTTAGACATGAAAATGAATACTTGTTAGTGTGTTATTAGTTTAAGCAGAATGTGTGTGTCTATTGTTGGGACTTAGATGAAGATCAGATTAAGTTATATGACCAATGTATGCAGAAACCCAGATAATTCCAAAGGATTTACATACGTTTTCTTGCCACTGTATTTAAACTGCCTCTGCTCCTCTGCAATGAGGATCTTGAGGTGTTTTGCTGGTGAATTATCATGTTGATTGCTCCATTAGAGGAGCCCCCCCCTCTTTATTTATCCCACTGATCTCCTTTTCAGTCACAGTTTAACGAGGAGAAAACTCTCTCCTCTGTGTCGGCAAGGTGAACAACCAGACACAAGGAAGTTACATGTTTTATAAAGGACTCATTAGGAATGGAGAAGGTTGGTACTGACGTCTGTCCAGGTAAAGTATTAAAAGCAATATGGACTCTTTCATAAGATGCATATCCTATCAGTTTGAGTCTGTGATTTAGAATGTGACTGATTATAAAATATATATTATTTTTGGTTTGTACGTCTGTAATGTTTTACTGCATAATGTAGGCTATGTTTTGTGACTACAATGGACTTAATTTGTTATGACTATATTACTACACTCTACCTACTACTGTGAACCCAATGATTGTCTGACTATGAATGTGTTAACAGTATCACCCTACAAGTGGGTACCAGCAGGGCTACACTCCAGTGTATCAGATCCAGACAGCTTTGTAAAATGACAATAGTTGGTAACAACAACATCTATTCAAATAGACTCCTCAAGGACACCGATCCCACACGTCTTTCCCAGAAATCACATGCAACTGACAACAATGCAGTTTTTTAACTAGAAATCATTTCCATTGTGTTTGGTATTGTGTACAATTCCAGTCAGTGGCCAAGTGGCATTGAGTGCATTGTAATTAAACAGTTCATTCATCCAGCCAAGGTTGCCAAAACATGGATGAACTCCCCTAAGATAACCTATTGTTCAATTATCCTTTTTGGGATAGGGGGCAGCATTTTCACTTTTGGATGAATAGCGTGCCCAGAGTGAACTGCCTCCTACTCTGTCTCAGATGCTAATATATGCATATTATTATTAGTATTGGATAGAAAACAATTTCTAAAACTGTTTGAATGATGTCTGTGAGTATAACAGAATTCATATGGCAGGCGAAAACCTGAGAAAAAGTTTTTCAAAGCTAGGCCTACCGAATACACATTGAGATATGGATAAAGTTGCACTTCCTACAGCTTCCACTAGATGTCCACCGTCTTTAGAAACTGGTTTGACGATTCTACTATAAAGTAGGAGCTCATAAGAGCTCTTTGAGTCAGTGGTCTGGCAGAGAGCCTTGGTCTCATGACACTGCTCCCGACAGAGTTATCTCTCCTTCCAGTGCTTTTCTTCAGACATAGAAGTTGTCCGGGTGGAACATTATTGATGTTTTATGTTAAAAACATCTTAAAGATTAATTCCATACATCGTTTGAAATGTTTCTAAGGGACTGTAACGGAACTTTTCGAGTTTTTGTCTGGATGAAGTGCCTGCGCCTCATGAAGATGGATTACTGGGCTGAACATGCTAACAACAAGTGGCTATTTGGACATAAATTGTGGAACTTTATGGAACAAATCAGTCATTTATTGTCGAACTGGGATTCATGGGACTGCCTTCTGATGAAGATCGTCAAAGGTAAGTGAATATTTATGTTGTTGTTTCTAACTTTGTTGATTCCAAAATGGCGGATATTCCTCTGGCTGTTTTGGGTTCTGAGCGCTGTTCTCAGATTATGCTTTTTCCGTAAAGTTAAAAAAAAATCTGACACAGCAGTTGCATTAAGGAAAAGTCTATCTTTTATCAATGTTTATTATGAGTATTTCTGAAAAATCACCGGATGTTTTGGAATCCAAGATTTTTGGATATAAATATGCACATTATCGAACAAAACATACATGTATTGTGTAACATGATGTCCTATGAGTGTCATCTGATGACGATCATCAAAGGTTAGACTGATAGAAACAAAAACAGACAGAGGCCCAGTCTACCAAAGTTAAATGTTTATTTACGGGAATGTTCTGACGTGTACAGTACAGGACCATCAATATACAGCGACACACATACTTCCACACCAACCATCAAATCCGTCCGCCAATAGAGCCTAGGGGAGTACGTGAGAATAGTGTATCCCTACCCTCTCCTAAGATAGGGAGAGAACTGGGACTGGGAAGTTCTCAGTGTTCCAGCCAAGGTCTCCCCGGATCTGACTCAGACAGATAGTCTGTTCTCAAAACACTAGACACATTGTTCCCAAACGTTGATTTTGACTAAAACCACACACACTATTATAATATAATCATTGAATGAGTCTAACACTTACACACATGTATTATAATAATCTAATGATTCAAATTAATTTCATACAATCACATGATATCAGACCTATGGTTTCAGGACTGTAACATTCTAATCATTTATTAAAACACATTTCCTTATCAGTTAGTGATTAATTTTATCTATATTTCTGCTTTTTGTGACTCCTATCTTTGGCTGGAAAAATGTCTGTGTGTTTTTTGGACTTGGCTATGACCTAACATAATCATATGTTGTGCTTTAGCTGTAAAGCATTTTTGAAACCGACCACGATGGGTAGACCAACAAGATGTTTATCTTTCATCTGCTATATTGGTCTTGTTAATGTGTGAAAGTTAGATATTTCAACAAAAAAAAATCCATAGGAATGTTGTCGAGGGGGGCCTACAACATTCCTGAACAACTAATTATAACAGTTAACCTCTAGAAGCTAGGGGGCACTATTTTCATGTTTGGAAAAGTTCCCAAAATAAACGGCCTATTTCTCAGGACCAGACGCTAGAATATGCATATAATTGACAGATTAGGATAGAAAACACTCTAAAGTTTCCAAAACTGTCAAAATATTGTCTGTGAGTATAACAGAACTGATATTGCAGGCGAAATCCTGAGAAAAATCTAACCGGGAAGTGGCTTCTATTTTGAAAACTCCACGTTCCATAGCCTCCCATTGCTCCATTTAAAGGGATATCAACCAGATTCCTTTTCCTATCACTTCCTCAAGGTGTCAACAGTCTTCAGACGTGGTTTCAGGCTTTTATTCTGAAGAATGAGCATGAATGACCACATTGAGTAAGTGGATAGGTGGGGGCTCTCAGAGTGAGTTGTGCGCAAAAGAGAAAGGCGGCCATTGTTACTCCCGGTCCTAGTGAAAAGCCAACTGTCCCGGTTGATATATTATCGAATAGATATTTGAAAAACACCCTGAGGATTGATTATAAAAAACGTCTGACATGTTTCTGTGGACATTATGGATATAATTTGGAATTTTTGTGTGCGTTGTCATGACCGCTCTTTCCGGTGGATTCCTGGGCATAACGCACCAAACTAACGGAGGTATTTGGATATAAAAAATATCTTTATGGAACAAAAGGAACATTTGTTGTCTAACTGGGAGTCTCGTGAGTGAAAACATCCAAAGATCATCAAAGGTAAACAATTAATTTGATTGCTTTTCTGATTTTCGTGACCATGCTACCTGATGCTAAGTGTACTTATTGTTTTGTCGAGCGATCGATAAACTTACACAAACACTTGTATTGCTTTCGAAGTAAAGCAGAATTTCAAAATCTGAGACGACAGATGGATTAACATAGAAATTCTGGGTACATCAGAAGTAGGGGAGTAGCTCTAACAGTTTTAACAAAAGGCTAAGCTGTGTTTTGCATTATTGCACTTGTGATTTCATGAATATGAATATTTTCTAGTAATATTATTTGACTGTGGCGCTATGCTATTCAGCATTGCTGATGACAATTATCCCGGATCCGGTATGGGTGGTTCAGAGAAGTTTAAGTGGCATTCTTGAGGTACAGTACCTTTTAATAAATAATTCATGATATGATGAAAGTCACTTATATTTCTTTTCAATTTTCTAGGCATGGAACTTAAAGAATCTCATGAGCATTCCGAAGCATTCTATAACCCTCTGGTTTTCCATTTAAGATCATTGCGTGCATCACTGTCACGCCCTGACCATAGAGAGCCCTTGTTTATCTATGGTGTAGTAGGTCAGGGCGTGACTAGGGGCTATTCTAGTTCATAATTTCTATGTTTTGTTCTAGTTTAATTTCTATGTTGGTGTTTTGTATGATTCCCAATTAGAAGCAGGTGGTAATCGTTGTCTCTAATTGGGGATCATATTTAAGTAGCTATTTTTCCCACCTGTGTTTGTGAGATATTGTTTTGTGTTTGTGCATGTGCACCACTTAGTCACGTTTCGTTGTTTGTTTATTGTTTTTGTTTTGCTGAAGTTTCACTTGGAAATAAAGATGTGGAACTCCACGTACACTGCGCCTTGGTCCAGTTCTTTCGACAACCGTGACAGAATATCCCACCAACAAAGGACCAAGCAGCGTGAAAATGAGGTAAGGAAGTTCTGGACTTGGGAGGACATAAGAGGACACGAGACCGTTCCTTGGCGGGAGTCGCCTTTCCTAGTCCGGTACGTCCTGTGTCAGCTTCCCGCACTCGCCCTGAAGTGCGTGTCAACAGTCCAGTGCCACCTATGCCGGATCCAAGCATCAGGCCTCCAGTGCGTCTCCCCAGTCCGGTATGTCCTGTGCCTGCACCTCGCACTTGCCCTGAAGTGCGTGTAACCAGTCCGGTGCCACCTGTACCGGCTCCACACACTAGGCCTCCAGTGCGCATTCACAATCCAGAGCTTCCGGCGATGGTTCACAGTCCAGAGCTTCCGGTGACGGTTCACAGTCCAGAGCTTTCGGCGATGGTTCACAGTCCAGAGCTTCCGGTGACGGTTCACAGTCCAGAGCTTCCGGCGATGGTTCACAGTCCAGAGCTTCCGGCAACGGTTCACAGTCCAGAGCTTCCGGCGACGGTTCACAGTCCGGATCCTCCCACAACGGTCCACAGTCCGGAACCTCCCATGATGGTCCACAGTCCGGAACCTCCAGCGACGGTTCACGGTCCGGAACCTCCAGCGACAGTCAACGGTCCGGAGCTTCCAGGACGTCCTGTTCCATGGCCGGAGCCTTCTTCTGCACCAGTGCCCAGTCCAGGCACGGCGTCCAGTCCCGCTCCAAGGCAGGAGCCTTCTTCTGCGTCGGTGCCGAGTCCGGGCGCGGCGTCCAGTCCAGCTCCAAGGCTGGAGCCTTCCTCTGCGCCGATGCCCAATCCAGGCACGATGGCCAACTCAGCTCCACGGCTGGAGCCTTCCTCGGCGCCGGTGCCCAGTCCATGTGTGGCGTTCTACCCGGCTCCATTGCCGGACCCGTGGTCTGGGCGGGGGCAAAGACCCGCACCGGAGCCGCCACCGACATTATTTATCCCCCCTACCCTTCCCATTTGGTTTCAGGTTTTGTGGCCGGAGTCCGCACATTTGGAGGGGGGATACTGTCACGCCCTGACCATAGAGAGCCCTTGGTTCTCTATGGTGTTTAGGTCAGAGTGTGAATGGGGGGGATATCTAGTTTAAAGATTTCTATGTTGGTGGTTTCTGTGGTTCCCAATTAGAGAGGGCTGGTAATCGTTGCCTCTAATTGGGGATCATATTTAGGAAGGCTTTTTCCTCACCTGAATTTGTGGGATATTCTTTGTGTTTTGGCACTGTATTGTGTTTGGGCACTACGTCCTCACGGTCTTTGTAAGTTTTGTTTTGTTAGTTTCACATAAATAAATGTGGAACTATACTCACGCTGTGCCTTGGTCCGCTCATTTCCAAGAACGTGACAATCACATCAATAATTATGGCCTACATGTTCTTCTACACTTGACAGCAAACAAAAACTGTAGACCTTTTTAAATACAGTTGAAGTTGGAAGTTTACATACACCTTAGCCAAATGCATTTAAACTCAGCTTTTCACAATTCCTGACTTTTAATCCAAGTAAAAATTCCCTGTCTTAGGTCAGTTAGGAGCACCACTTTATTTTAAGAATGTGAAATGTCAGAATAAAGAAGAGAGAATGATTTATTTCAGCTTTTATTGCTTTCATCACATTCCGAGTGGGTCAGAAGTTTACATGTACTCAATTAGTATTTGGTAGCATTGCCTTTAAATTGTTTAACATGGGTCAAATGTGTCAGGTAGCCTTCCACAAGCTTCCCACAATAAGTTGGGTGCATTTTGGCCCATTCCTCATGACAGAGCTGGAGTAACTGGGTCCGGTTTGTAGGCCTCCTTGCTCGCACACGCTTTTTCAGTTCTGCCTACAAATGTCCTATCTGATTGAGGTCAGGGCTTTGTGATGGCCACTCCAATATCTTGACTTTGTTGTCCTTAAGCCTTTTTGCAACAACTTTGGAATTATGCTTGAGGTCATTGTCCATTTGGAAGACCCATTTGCGACCAAGCTTTAACTTCCTGACTGTTGTCTTGAGATGTTGCATCAATATATCTACATCATTTTCCTTCCAAATGATGCCATCTATGTTGTGAAGTGCACCAGTCCCTCTTGCAGCAAAGCACAACCACAACATGATTCTGCCACCCCTGTGCTTTACGGTTGGGATGGTGTTCTTCGGCTTGTAAGCCTCCCCCCTTTCCCTCCAAACATAACGATGGTCATTATGGCCAAACAGTTCTATTATTGTTTCATCAGACCAGAGGACATTTCTCCAAAATGTACGATCTTTGTTCCCATGTGCATTTGCAAACCATAATCTGGCGTTTTAATGGCGGTTTTGGAGCAGTGGCTTCTTCCTTGCTGAGTGGCCTTTCAGATTATGTCGATATAAGACTCGTTTTACTGTGGATATAGATACTTTTGTACCTGTGTCCTTCACAATGTCCTTTGCTGTTGTTCTGGGATTGATTTGCACTTTTCACACCAAAGTACGTGGTGCCATGGTGTTTATGCTTGCGTACTAATGTGGTACCTTCAGGTGCTTGTAAATTGCTATCCAATGATGAACCAGACTTGTGAAGGTCTACAATAATTTTTCTGAGGTCTTGGCTGATTTCTTTTGATTTTCCCATGATGTCAAGCAAAGAGGCAGTGAGTTTGAAGGTAGGCCTTGAAATACATCCACAGGTACACCTCCAATTGACTCAAATTATATCAATTAGCCTATCAGAAGCTTCTAAAGCCATGACATTTTCTGGAATTGTCCAAGCTGTTTAAAGGCAAAGTCAACTTAGTGTATGTAAACTTCTGACCCACTGGAACAGTGAATTATAAGTGAAATAATCTGTCTGTAAACAATTGATGGAAAAAATACTTGTATTTTGCACAAAGTAGATGTCCTAACCTACTTGCCAAGACTATAGTTTGTTAACAAGAAATGTGTGGAGTTGTTACGGATACAGGTATCCTGGGGGTATTTGTATTTTTCCTCTGTCCTAGTAACAGGTGGCAGTCATCAGTCGCATCAATCTGAAGACACACCTCCTCCTGTTTTCCTTGGTTTAAAAACCCAGTCAGTTGTTTTCCCAGACTCTCTCTCTCTCCCTCTGGCTCTCTCTCTCTCCTTCTCTCTTAGAATTTGCTGAAGACCACATATAATCTTTCATACCCCACAGTTTAGTTTGTTTGTGCGGATACATCTCACATTGTCTGTTATCATGTGAGTATGTACTGCTGTGGTGTATTATTGTTGTTTTTTGGTGGGAGAAGGGGATAACCAACCAAGTCGCCCTTGGGCATACATTACCCGTAGGAAAACTTTGTCTACAAACCCCAGTTAGAACTGGGTGGACCACCCCCTGTATTTTATTGGTTAGTTAGCTAGCTGTTCTTTAAGACGTGCTTAGGGGTTTTTGGATATTTATTATTTATTTCCTTGGGTCCATCTCAGCCCCTTTTTTCCACACCCCATTACCCTGTGCTTGACAATAAACCTAAAGTGTTTGACGGTAGGTTTAGGTTGTCTGTGGATTTCTTTTAGTTCTCACTGTTCCTTTTCACTGTTGTGATTTGCATGAGATATGTTACGGGTCTCATTTCCCTCCCCCCTAGACTGCTGGGAGAAGGGGGTTCGCAACATAAGTGATTGAAAAACCTAAGTGTATGTAAACTTCAGACTTCAACAGTATAGAATGGAAATAATTACACAACTGGAAACATACTGTCCCATTGTCACCCTGGTAACGAGCCGGTGAAAAAATACATACTAAAAACCATAACTCATTCCAAAGCTCTGAGGTTTTTAGAGCATCGGACTAATTGTACTTGTTGGGACCATAAAGTGTGCAATTTTTCAGGGGGTTTCTTTGGGGGTTTTTGGTTAAAACATTAGCGCTAGAGATTTGTGTTTCTCAAATGCCTAGAACAGCTAATGAGTGAGACATTGTTGTCTTGTGATTAAATATGTAAAGCCGTCAGCTGGAAGTCTGTGTGATGTCGTTAAAAGGTTCAAATATAAATGATTTATTTGCTTTGATTCAAAAAGTATGTCCTAAAAGGGAAACGTATTGGGTGCTTTTAAGACAGCGTTGAGAACCCATCCCCTCTGTCTGGTTCGCATTGTGACATCGGGCAGATAGAGAGAGAAAGGGAGAAAGAGAGAGAGAGAGAGAGAGAGAGAGAAAGAGAGAGAGAGAGAAAGAGAGAGAGATGAATAGAATAAAAAAAACAGTGCTATAAAACTGACAGCGGAATGATTACACTTCTCTTTGCCACTTGTAACATAATGCTTTTCTCCCTCTGCGTGGCTGCAGGGCAACTCTTATACCACTGATTCTTGTTAAAAAGACTTTTCGTTTCTCAGTTTATTTCTGTTTCTCTCTTTCCCTCTCTGTCTCTGTGTTTCCCTCTCAAATTCAAATATCCAAATTCAAGCTGCTTAATTGGCATGAAAAACATTGCGTCAATATTGCCAAAGCAACAATGTATACAATATATATTGTAATAAAATTATGGAGAATAATAATATTAAATTGTAATAGTCAATAGTATATATATAACAAATATTAAAGGCTAAACATGGAAAATTAAACTATAACTAACTAACTGTCATCCTCACCGTTACATCAGTACTACAACTAACATCATCATTACTACTAATAATAATACTACCACCATCATTAAATTGCTTTCAGTACCATCAACCACTCCTACCCGTACCACTACTATTTGGAATAACAATCACAATAACAATAATATTAATAGTAATAACAAAAATAATAAGTAAGTAATTGTTTACTATGCAGATGTTATTATTCAGTGTCCCTCAGGCTATGGCAGGAAAATACATATTTAGCTGCAAGAAGAGCCGTTGCTCCTTCGCACATGAGTATTTTTAGTTTTTCCTCTGGGTTTAATAACTCTATCTCTCTCAATCAGAACCCCTTTCTCTCACTCTCTCTCTCTCTTTCTACCAGACCCCCTTTCTCTCTTTCCCTTTCAGTAGACATTTAACTTCAGATTCTAGTAGGGTGAGGCCAGGTGCTGCAGACTGTTCTAGTGCCCTCGCCAATTCATTGATATAGTTTGGACACACTTACTTTCCCCCCCTTATAATAGTGAAGACATCAACACTATGAAATAACTATAAAAAGGGCTATTCGACCAAGAAAGAGAGTGATGGAGTGCTGCATCAGATGACCTGGCCTCCACAATCACCTGACCACAACCCAATTGAGATGGTTTTGGATGAGTTGGACCACAGAGGGAAGGAAAAGCAGCCAACAAGTGTTCAGCATATGTGGGAACTCCTCCAAGACTGTTGGAAAATAATTCCAGGTGACGCTGGTTGAGAGAAAGCCAAGTTAGTTTCCCAGATGCCAGGAAGATGAGAGAATGCATTGTTCTTAACTCTTCCAGGCTCTCTCTATCTCGAGTCACACACACCACATCTTGTCTATAGAGTGCTAGCTTTTAGGTTTTTTATCACCAACACAAATCAATTGTCATCTTCAAGCTCTCTATAGTAGAACCCATGTCCTCAACACCCAGACTAGCTGCAGGGTGCTAGAGTGGAGACCATAAAACACAGCATTATCAGGACAGAAATATCTTACTGTTTATTAAGTAAATCATTGTTACATACCCAACAAAGAAGGTGAATACATAACTTTTCCCTCACGGTGTACAAAGCTGTCATTAAGGCAAAGTTTTTTTTTGTTTACTACATGATTCCATGTGTTATTGCATAGCTTTGATGTCTTCACTCACTTCTACAATGTAGAAAATAGCAACAATAAAGAAAAACCCTGGAATGAGTAGGTGTGTCCAAACGTTTTACTGGTACTGTATATGTTGAAAAGGTTTGGGCTCAAGCTGCATTCCTGTCTCACCCCCCGGCCCCGTGGAAAGAAATGTATGTGTTTTTTTTTCCATTTTAAGTGCACCCATGTTGTTTGTGTACATGGATTTTATGATATCTTATGTTTTTCCCCTTACACCACTTTCAATCAATTTGTATAGCAGGCCCTCGTGCCAAACTGAGTCTAAAGCCTTTTTGAAATCAACAAAGCATAAGAAGACTTTGCCTTTGTTTTGGTTTGTTTGTCAGTCAGGGTGTGCAGGGTGAATATATGGTCTGTCATACAGTAATTTGGTAAAAATTTAATTTGACATTTGCTCAGGACATTGTTTCTGCTGAGGAAATGTATGAGTCTGCTGTTAATGATAATGCGGAGGATTTTCCCAAGGTTGCTGTTGACGCATATCCTGTGGTAGTTATTGGGGTTAAATTTCTCTCCACATTTGTGGATTGGGTTCCAAATATTGGAGAATATGCCAGAGCTGAGGATGATGTTAAAGAGTTTAAGTATAGCCAATTGGAATTTGTGGTCTGTACATTTTATCATTTCATTTAGGATACCATCAACCCCACAGGCCTTTTTGGGTTGGAGGGTTTTTATTTTGTCCTGTAGTTCATTCAATGTAATTGGAGAATGCAGTGGGTTCTGGTAGTCTCTAATAGTTGATTCTAAGATTTGTATTTGATCATGTATATGTTTTTGCTGTTTGTTCTTTGTTATAGAGCCAAAAAGATTGGATAAGGGGTTGATCCATACATCTCTGTTTTGGATAGATAACTCTTCGTGTTGTTGTTTGTTTAGTTTTCAATTTTCCAGAAGTGGTTTGAGTCTATGGATTCTTCAATTACATTGAGCTGATTTTTGATGTGCTGTTCCTTCTTTTTCCGTAGTGTATTTCTGTATTGTTTTAGTGATTCACTGTAGTGAAGGCGTAGGCTAAGGTTTCCTGGGTCTCTATGTTTTTTGGCTCCCCAGACAGAGGAGAGGAGTGAGTGATGGTGACATCAGGGCTGCGTGGTCGAGGGGGGTCTTTGAACACATGTTTATTGAAAGGCGTGCTTTCACCGGCATCGGCAGAAGAGGAGAAGCTCACACACCGACATCAAAGGAAAGGTGCACAGGGGCAAAACACAGACAGGTGCACACTGAACTCCGCAGCTCGCTCTTTTCCAACACCCAACTGTGATGTTCGCAGGAGAAACAAGAGGAAGAGAGACACTTAAGATTAACTGGTGCACCTTTGACATCTCTAGGCTTTTTGTGAATCTCTCATCAGTTTATTTTCCTTGGATTATTTAATAGGCTTTCCTTTGTGTGCGTGTGTGTGTGCGCGTGTGTGTGTGTGCTCTGGTGTGTGTTTGAGAGAGTGTAAAGAGAGATTTGTGTTTGTAAGACAGAGAGAGAGAGAGACAGAAAAGGAGAGAGAAAATGAGAGAGAAAAGGAGAGCTTGTGTACATTGGTGCCTACTTGTGCGTGTCGGTATTCCATCTAGGCCTGTATGTTCCATCTAGGCCTCCTTCCCTACCTAACTCTTTACCTCCCTAACTCTTTCCCTCTCTAACTCTTTCCCTCTCTAACTCTTTCCCTCTCTAACTCTTTCCCTCTCTAACTCTTTCCCTCTCTAACTCTTTCCATCTCTAACTCTTTCCCTCTCTACAGTGGTTGCTCCACTAAAAGTTTTGCGATTATGCTGCGGGATTTAGAGGTAATTTGTGGTTTAGTAGGGTACCCTGCGTCACCACTTCATTGCTCCAGACCAGCGCAAGGGGGAGTTAGAGCACTGATTGTGCTTTTCGGTCCTACTGTGTCTCTAACTGACAATGAATGGGCGACATAAACCTAAATACAAACTGATAATTGTTTTTATTATTTTATTTTGTTAGGATTATTTTGCTTTTACTGTAGTACTGTAGGCCACTCCCGACTGGTCATGTTATAAAGCGCCTGAGTGGCACAATGGCCTACTCTGTGTTACTGCAGATGCTAGTTCAATACCTGTGCTGTCCTTGACTGTGAGACCCATGAGATGACTGTAAAATGGGATTGCCTTGCAGTTCTCCACTGAAAGCCAGCGAGTTTCAAGGCACGAGGCAGGGGGCACGGGATGGGCCGAAGAGCCACTCACAGAAGACGGACCTAGCCCATGGGGAAGAGAGGGGGAGGAAGGGGGAGAAGGGGTGGACCTCACGCCGCCACACTGGCAACACTTTAAGGGGCATTGCACTAATAATGTTGTTGACAAGGGAAAGGTTCCCTCTGTTCTGTTCTTAGTGCCAGTCTGCACATTCAAACTAAAATAATGTAACTAATAATGGCATCTTTATGCTTTCATTAATAAAATAATGATACAAATTGGGGATCATATTTAGGTAGCTATTTCCCCACCTGTGTTTTGTGGGATATTCATTGTTTGTTAGTGTGTTTGGGCACTATGTCCTCATGGTCTTTGTAAGTTTTGATATTTTGTTTTGTTAGTTTCACTTAAATAAATATGTGGAACTATACTCACGCTGCGCCTTGGTCCGCTCATTTCCAAGATCGTGACACCTGGACACCATTTACAGTATTATAATTATGGGCTATTAGCAGGACCTTTACCTTTACCAACACTTTTCTGTATTTTGATACTTTGTGGATATGGGGCCTCCCCAGTGGCACAGCTGTCTAAGTCAACGCAATGCAAAATACGTTACTACAGATACTTGTGACGGCCGCCACTGGGAGACCCATGAGGCGGCTTTTGGTTTTAATTTAGAATCCTCTATATGTAATTATTGGCGGAGAGTCACGTAATATTTTTAGATATAGTATAGGCCTACCGTAGGCGACACGTGTATCACTACTGTTGAATAATGTGCTGTTAAAAAGGGTGTATTTATTTAAAGAGTTTTTATTTGAAGTTAGAAGCAATTGGATTTGAAGCAATAGCCTACAACTATTTAAGCACTTTTTTGTGCTGCTCTGTGACAGGCATGGAGCTAGGTCTTGATAAATCAATGAGAGTTTTATTTTCCCTGAATCTCCGTTTAGGTATTGGTTAGATTAGAATTAGAAAAGTACAATGTAGAAAAGTTATGCTCTTAGTGTGACCTTTATTTAACTAGGCAAGTCAGTTAAGAAGAAATTGTTATTTACAATGACAGCCTACTCCTTCCTCCTGTCGGGGAATTGAACCTCGGTCTCCCGCATGCACGCATGACACAGGGACTCATCAGGTAAATAGCCCAGTACTGTACTCCCGACATTCAAGTTGTACAGCGCCATATTTTCCGTTCCATCCTAACGGAAACCTTTTTGTTTTTCTTGGAATAGAAACACCATAGTATTAATAAAATTAATTAAGCAAGTACCAGAGAAAAGTTTGGACACACCTACTCATTCCAGAGTTTTTCTTTATTTTTACTATTTCCTACATTGTAGAATAATAGTGAAGACATCACAACTATTACATAACACATATGGAATCAGTTATTAAGAACAATTTCTTATTTACAAGGACAGCCTACTCCTTCCTCCCCGTCGGGAAATTGAACCCCGGTCTCCCGCGTGCCCGCATTCTTTAGTACAGCCATTAATGAAGGCTATCAAATGCCTCTAAAATATGTCCTCCGGTGGTCAAACTAGCACTAACTAACATTAATGGTACCAGTGGTTCACACTTAAATAACGTGCCATAGAATTCTGCAGCACCATGCAAGCTGTGCCACAGCACGCTTTAACTTTTAAAGGAGGAACTACTGTAACTCCCTCTCTAACTCCCTCCCTAACTCCCTCCCTAACTCCCTCTCTAACTTCCTCCCTCCCTAACTCCCTCCCTCTCTAACACCCCCCTAACTTCCTCCCTCCCTAACTCCCTCCCTCCCTAACTCACTCACTCCCTCACTACCTAACTCCCTCACTACCTAACTCCCTCCCTTCCTAACACACTCCCTCCCTAACTCCATCCCTCCCTCTCTAACTCCTTCCCGCCCTCCCTAATTCCATCCCTCCCTCTAACTCCCTCCCTAACTCACTCGCTAACTCCCTGACTCCCTCCATCCCTCCCTAACTCGCTCCCTCCCTCCCTCCCTAACTCGCTCCCTCCCTAACTGTCTCAATCCCTACCTCCCTAACTCCCTCCCTGACTCCCTCCCTCCCTCTCTCTACCGTTTGTTCCAGAGTCTAATTCTAAAGCCTTGATAATGATCTTAGGGATGTTTGCTCAGCATTCACCACAAAACACCTCCCCTCTCTAGGGTCCTCCAAAACACCACCTCATTACCCCTCTCTGGGGTCCTCCAAAGCCCTCATTGAAGAGACAGAGTTTTGCATAAGTATCATTAACACATATTTCCTTTTCAATTGAAATATATCCTCATGGGTTTCTGTAAAGCTACTAGAGATGCATGAGTAGCAGATTACCAGTTTCTTTACAGTATTGTTCAACTGGGGATGGTATGGTGGTGTGTGATTGAAGGCACAGTGTGGTGTGTGAGCGTGAATGTGTGTGTGTGTGTGTGTGTGTGTGTGTGTGTGTGTGTGTGTGTGTGTGTGTGTGTGTGTGTGTGGCCATGCAGGAACAGCACTTTCTCTGTGTTTGAAATGAAAGGATACTAGAAACATCACAGGATCTACCTCTTGAAGAATGATCTATTCTTAACACTGGTGTGATCCAATTACGCCTGTTTTTCAGACTTTTATCTATAAAAAAATCTTCCAAAGAATCTCGTCATTGTTTTATATGATATGCCATGAAAATCAATAAATGTAATCATCGATGGAAATCTATTACTCTGGAAAAATGAGTGACCAACCAACAGTCTTTTATGTTAAATTATTCAATATTAAATATAATTAAATAGTATTAAATGTTATCCTGGATCCAGGTTGTTATGCTGGGTCAAAGGTCATATCTGATGGAGAGAGTGGACAGGGGTCATCTCAGTGCACACAGCCAGAAAGAGAGAGTGGGGGGGAAAGAAGATGAGGATGCACGTCTGAAGTCTTAAAATGGGTCTATTTGGCACAGCAAAAAGTTTCAGCACCACAGACAGCACCAACAACAATACCTAAATTGTACTTAAATACAGTAGATCATTTCAGCACCATGGACAGTTCATACATTGTATTCAAACAAACCATTTCAGCACCAGTCAAAAGTTTGGACACACCTACTCATTCCAGGGTTTTTCTTTATTTTTTACTATTTTCTACACTGTAGAATAATAGTGAAGACATCACCACTATGAAATAACACATATGGAATAATGTAGTAACCAAAAAAGTTTTAAACAAATAAAAATATATTTTGTTTACTATACGTTTCCACATGTGTTATTTCATAGTTTGATGTCTTCACTATTATTCTACAACGTGGAAAATAGTAAAAATAAAGAAAAACCCTTGAACGAGTAGGTGTGTCCATATGTGTAAATGCATGAAATAAAGTGTGGGCTTTAAATGTTTCTTTGTTTGCGTGCCAAGTTAAATCGGCATGTCACAACCACATGTTGACAAGCTCTGATTAAAGAAGCCATGCTCTCTCTCTCTCTCTCTGTCTAGATCAGTCTGTGAGCAATTCAGAGGTAACACCCACATAGAGTGCCCCGGAATAAATTATTTAGCTGCTCTTATGATACCTAATGTATAATGAAGCACATTTGTTGTTATATTATAAAATGTTAATTAGAAGAAGGGTAATGTAGAATTGTAGTTTTCAAGACAGTTTCCCTACAGAAATGTGCTTACTAGTAAGCTTGCTGTTTACTAGTAAGGTGCTAGGAACGCTGTTAAGCTCTGTTCTCCCCCAGTTTATCTCTGAATCATTATCTTATCTATTCATCATTATTCTCTTCTATTCCATGTACTGGTGCATCCATGTGTGTGTGCTTGGGGGCGCCATAACCTGGTGCATCCATGTGTGTGTGCTTGGGGGCGCCATAACCTGGTACATGCATGTGTGTGTGTGCTTGGGGGCGCCATAACCTGGTGCATCCATGTGTGTGTGTGCTTGGGGGCGCCATAACCTGGTGCATCCATGTGTGTGTGCTTGGGGGCGCCATAATCTGGTACATCCATGTGTGTGTGTGCTTGGGGGCGCCAAAAACTGGTACATCCATGTGTGTGTGTGCTTGGGGGCGCCATAACCTGGTACATCCATGTATGTGTGCTTGGGGGCGCCATAACCTGGTACATCCATGTGTGTGTGCTTGGGGGCGCCATAACCTGGTACATCCATGTGTGTGTGCTTGGGGGCGCCCAAAACAACACAAGTGTCTAAGAGGATTAGTGTGTGTTATCGACTCCTCTTTAGCCCCATTTTAGACGCAGCGGTAGCATCCCCCATGTATCCTCCTAAACCAACACAGCCCTGAGCCCTTCCCGGCTGGCTGGACATTTAATTGGTGTCGATCGTCAGTGGCAAGGTAGACAGGGGAGACATACAAATGTGACACACACACGCACACACACACAAATAGAGACGGTGGCCGTTCCCCCCCAATTATTTATCTCTTTCCTCTCCCTCTATCTCTCTCGTCCACAAAGCCCATCACCAGTCAAGCATGGCGGGGCTAATCTCACCTCCAGATTAATTTGATTGCTGGAAGACAGATCAGATGTAGAGATGAGATCTTGCTATTGCTTTCAACTCTCCTCTTTCACAAATAGCTTCCCACTTCCATCCAATAGGTGAAATACACTGCTGTGTTCAAGTGTTCAGAATCAAAGAGATATAATCAAATTAAACACTAGCAGGCAAAAGCACCGGCTCATCTCAGCTGAGATCATCTGAACTGAACCCCTGGGAAGGAAGAAAAAGGAGAGAGAGAGAAAGAGATGGTGTAGAGGGAGAAAGAGGAGAGTTGAAAGGAGAGAGAGAGAGAGAGAAAGATACAGAGATAGAGAGAATGAAATACCCATTATGCACGCACACATGGACATACAGTACAATACATACGCACACACACGGGCACGTGTGAAAGGTTCCAGTATTAAACATAATCCATTCTCTATTCTGGCCGTTTAGTGCAGCAGGGCGGGAGAGTATAGTGAAGGCTAGAGCTGTGAAGACATTAGCTAAGAGAAGTGTTGAGCTGAGCTAACAGACCAGATGGTGTCTTCTCAGTAAGAGTTAGACGCAATGAGAGGGGGAGAGAGGGATAGAAAATGGAGAGAAATAAGGAAAATAAGGAATAAGAGGGGCAGGAAGGGAGGAACCTCTCTATTCATTTGGAACTTTTGTGAGTGTGATGTTTACTGTTCATTTTATATATTTATTTTTTCACTTTTGTTTATCTATTTCACTTGCTTTGGCAATGTAAATATATGTTACCCATGCCACTAAAGCCCTTTGAATTGAAATGAATTGAATTGGTATGCGGTGTAAGGAAGGATAGAAAGAATAAGAGGGAAAGGGAGGAATAAAAGAGGGGTTGGGAAAGGAGGGTGTAATGGGTGCATGCTGGTGGCAGGGAAGTCAGGAGTAGGAGAGTGAACTTGGTATAAACGGAGCAGTTTAATAAATATAATTGAAAACTCTGAAAACCAAAATATACAAAATAAAGTAAGAGGGTGCAAAACCCAGAACATAACTTGCATCAATACATACAACAAACAATCACCGACAAGGACATGAGGGGAAACAGAGGGTTAAATACACAACATGTAATTGATTGGATTGGAACCAGGTGTGATGGAAGACAAGACAAAACCAATGGAAAATGAAAAATGGATCAGTGATGGCTAGTCGACGTTAGACGTTGACCGCCGAACATCACCCGAACAAGGAGAGGGACCGACTTCGGCGAAAGGTATGACAGAGGTGTTAAGTGTTGCCTCTGATCTATGGGATTAGGGTGTGAGGTCACTAGGGTTTACGAAGGTGATGGCCTAAGAGTTATGGATCAGGGTAGGCGGTATGCTATCTAATATGTTTGTGATTGAGAGTCAAATCGGCTGCTCACCCTCGACAGAAAAACTTTGCTGGAATCATATTCACGCTTCTGAGAAATATGACCAATCCTAATTTCCTACAGTTTTATTTTATACTGGATTGCTTTGACATATACAACCTATATTATTTTCCCTTTTAAAGCTGACACCAGCAGGACAACCATCATCAACCACTTTCACCACATCCACTGAACACATCTGATATTCACTAGTGTTCTTTACAAGATACTGATTCCATGACATCGTTGCCTATAGCACTACTCCCACAGAACTAGAATGACAGTTTACTTCCATGATTGCTCCTTCCTTTTATGTGAGTTCCAGGTTGGGGCTAACTCAGGGAAAGACTTGTGCTGGCCATGGCATCAGCACTGGGCCAAACTGTTAGCAAGGTGATAGCAATTGGTGTACACTTCCAAAGCTAAGAGATGGACAATCGTATACAGTAGCAGATATAAGTAAAATATTTACAGTGGTATGGTATGTAATAACCAGGTTTCTGAGAAATGATTGCCAATCATCTGTAGGCAAACCTTTCAGTGGAGATTTTAGAATGTAAATCTTGGTGGGGCAAACTGTTTTTAGATGCATGCCAGCAAAGCCACTACACAAAAAAAACACTAAACAATACATAAATTGCACTATAACGTTGACAAACGGTGCCCACAAACTGTTAGGGCCTACATAAAACTGTCTCAACAGCAGTCCCAACACCTTACCACTGCTACACCTGGCTATCAGTGGAGCCTTGTCTGGCAGCAAAACAGTTCATTCAGCCTCATTTACTGCTTTAAAAAAAAAAACTGACTTGCTTAAACAAATGTGGTTTCTACTGACAATTGAGGTGTACAAACTATGGCATAAGGGGACAACGAGTGCATAAGAGACAATCTCTAATTTAGATTTTTTTTTAAAGGGAAAGGGGGATACCTAGTCAGTTATACAACTGAATGCCTTCAACTGAAATGTCTTCCTTAATCGACTTCCACATCTTCAGCGCCCGGGGAACAGTGGGTTAACTGCTTTGCTCAGGGACAGAGTGACATATTTTTACCTTGTCAGTTTGGGGATTCAATCCAGCAACATTTCGGTTGCTGGCCCAACGCTCTAACCACTAGGCTTTTTAAGACATTATTTAAGACATTAATGAATGGACTAGGACTGACATAGTCAATATAACTATTTGTTCAGCATTTTTTAAATATACAGCGACAGAATTCAGAACATGTGTTGTTCTTACAGTATTCACCCTGTACACCAAGTCAAAACCATAGGATAAACAAAGGGGGCATATAAGCAGACAAAGCTTTTACAATATTCAATTATTACAATTCTCTAAAACAGGCTATAGGCTAAATGTGCACCACCAATTCAGAACAGTAGGCTAAGTTATTAGGGTGAGGCACATGGGCTACTAACAGCTTCCTACACACTTAGTAAATACTTTCTTAGCTACAGTATATATTTCTCCTTGGCATATTACATAAT
This sequence comes from Oncorhynchus mykiss, assembly GCF_013265735.2. Taxonomy (NCBI): domain Eukaryota; kingdom Metazoa; phylum Chordata; class Actinopteri; order Salmoniformes; family Salmonidae; genus Oncorhynchus; species Oncorhynchus mykiss. Next base: position 20,228,800 of record NC_048569.1, on the reverse strand, counting down.
TTATACAGCAGCATACAATACATTTTTGGACACACCTTGTTGTGCTGTGCTTACTTGAACAGGAAGGTGCACGGCGGTCCATGTGGGCAAATTTTGTCATCAAACTTTATCATCAAAGTCTGGCATTCTCTAGATTTATGTTGCTTTCAAGACAATTAGGCACTCAGAAAAAAACAAGGTTGAATCATGACGTCAGTCATCTTCAGGTCAGAGCTCTAGTAAGAGTCTTGGAATTCCGAGTTGGATGACCGTTCAAAATGTATTTTTCCAGTTGGAGCTTGTTTTTTTCCGAGTTCCCAGTTATTTTGAACTCTCTGAAGTCTGAGTTTTCCCAATTCCGAGTTTCCAGTTGTTTTGAACGTGGTATAAATCATGCTGGATTAACAACATGGCCAATGTATTCAACCTTTTCTGACCAATAGTGTTGAATGTTTATCCTTTAAAGTTTGGAAAAGAGACCCTTAAACCCAGACTTTGACAACACACCCACTCCAATGAAAAGCAGGCAAGTGATTGCTTTGCAACGCTTGCAGTTAGCCACTGATTCTTTCCAAACCACACAATATTGAATTGCCATTTCCAACTTGTGTAATGTTTATGTCCAATGGCCGATGAACACCGAAAAGTTTTATCTATAATTTCTCTTCATACAACAAGGGTTGAAAAGGATTTGCCAGTAGATTGTCGATGTGATTTATGAGGATGTCTGCTTGTCTAGCTTGCTAGCTAATATTTTAAAAGTATGATGTTGACATGATCAATCCAATCAAAGGTATGATAGATATAACGTGATTTGACGACATTTTATCTATGGCCAATGACCTTGAGCCTTCTTGGATGGGCATTTCTAATGTAACTATGGCAGCTCCCAAGGGACTTGAATTTTCAAGCTCTCCCGTAGATTTTGCGGTAGCATAATGTCCCCATGGGTGACAGAACATTGAGCCAATCACGACGCAAATAGACAACATTACCAACCCCTACGCTCCATATTTTCTGCTGGCTGCCCCACCACCACAGAAAGCACTGAGCTAGGCTGAAATACTTGCATTTTGGAGCTGCCTTACTCAAGTAAGCAAAAAGGAGACCATGTTTAAATGCGGCATTATTAACTGAACTATTTTTTTGAACATTTTTTGCAAACTGATATGTGACACTTATTAATAACATGCTCTGCCCGCCTGCCCTGAATGACGGGTCGACACTGAAACCTACTGTATGTGAAAGAGATAACCCAGGGAAAAACTTGTGATGGACATGAGATCAACTAAACTGTTAGCAGGGTAATACTGTAAGTGAGGTAATAACTTGCTATCCTAGCAGCCATTAGAAACAGACTAACAGTGTTACGATACTGCAGAGTGCAACTGGAGGAGGTCCATGTTTTATTCAGAGGCACACATTGTAAAGAGTAACATGGTGTTCACTGATATATCTGCCTCCTGATTCCTGCCTCCTCTCCCCACATTAGACACAAAATGGACGACAGTTTACCAAGTTCAAGAAACACTGTGTGCTTTTCTTAGTGAAAGGAAGGAGAGGGATGGAGAAAGAGAGAGCGAGAGCAAGAGACAGAGAGAGAGAGAGAGCGAGAGAGAAAAAAGTAAAGTGAGAGACGTTTTATGAAGTGTTATGAAAAGCAATCCGATACACTGTGTTGGAATATAAATATTCTTAACGCATGAACAACGCATATCCATTATATGTTCCGAGACTGTTTGAACTCAAACAGTAATTAATATATTCCATTACTGATCAAGTGTGAGAATACTTAACAATAGAGCCCCATTGTACTTAATGCAAAAGTGGTTATGTGGAAATAAAAAAGGTGCAATGAGCTGGGGGGAAATCAGCCAACCTCCTCCCCTCCTTAGAGAAAAGCTTTTTCTCCTCATCATTACTTGACCCATTAAATCATTCCTTAATCAGAGAGAGAGAGAGAGAGAGAGAGAGAGAGATGTAGAGAGAGAGAGAGAGAGATGTAGAGAGAGAGAGAGAGATGTAGAGACCGAGAGAGAGAGAGAGAGAGATGTAGAGACCGAGAGAGAGAGATGTAGAGACATAGAGAGAGAGAGAGAGAGAGAGAGGAGAAACAGAGAGATGAGAATGGCATATATGCCCGTGGACACGTAAGACGAGTGGCTTCCCCAACAGAGAGAGAGTGGGCTTACCAATTGACAATGATCCTCACACATATCGAAATTGCCGTAAATTGTAGCCATCTCCATCTCCACTCCAGCAATGTTCCCAAATCTGCAGCAGATGGAGCTAGGAGCTTTTTTAGTTTGTAGAAGGCTAGTGTTCCAGGCTTGCAGTAAGCTGGGAGCGTACATCTGACAGGGTAACAGTAAGCTGAGGTTTTTATAGCAAATGGAGTAGGCTAGATAGCTAGCTGTCGGTAAAAATAGCAGGTGTAAAAGTGAGTAGACTGTTACAGTAGAGTAGACTGTTTTTTTATATAGCAAATAGAGTAGGCTAGTTACATATCTGTGGATGGGAGGGCCTTGCCTCCACGTTGAGCCCCAACATGTAGCAGATTGAATAGGCTAGCTAGCTACTCGTCGGAGCTCTACCAGGCTAAGAGACTGGGGATTCTATAGAGTGTGTGCTAGCGTTAGCAACAAGATCTCACAGTCTCACTTCAACGTTTGTCCAGGGGGGAGGATTAAACATCTATTGGTGAAGTGAAAGTATGTAAGGGTTAAGGTTTGGGAGATGGTTAAACCAGAATTTAAAAAATAAAATAATGAGTGCCTTATACTGAGATTGAACCCACAATCCTCTGAGCTGTAACTTGTGGTATAAGCCCTTCCTCTATCCCCATCCACATCACCGTAGCAAGCCCCGAGCCTAATAGATGGTAATAGGCGCCCGGTTGTCCCTTGTGGACGATATTAAAAGGCATCTCCCAACGTCCTATGGACATGGAAAAATGTCCAATACTGCAGTGGATTTGGTGTGACCTGGCAGAGAGTCAAAGCAGGCGACTGAGGACCTTCCCCCTACTCTGCTCTGCTGATGCAGTGAGCTGGGAGTTAAAGTAGCGGGTGTAACAGCATCAGGGAAGCCTGCAGAGGGCCTTGCCCTCCGCTCCTCTAATAGTAGCTGACGTGGCTCGTTGAACACTGAGAGTGTCAGAATCAGAGACGAGGCTTCTCTCCTCTTCTAACTCCTGAATAATAGATGTGATATGAATGTGCTGTGGGAGGAACCCTTAACTGAAAACACTTATGTGTCCATATAAATTATAAATGCTGGGGATTGTAGTTTCTATTTCCTTTTGTCATCTGGGAGATTAGATCATATCATGTTTTATGCTCTGCTGCTTAGGTGGGAGGCAATAGGACAAGGCCTTCTGCTTGGCTGTGGTGGTGATGACGTTGTCGTGGCTGGATTTGATTTAATTTGATATTTTATTGATCCCTTCATTTTGAACGATAATTTGCTTGATTTGGATTGGTTGGCCGGCATTGCTTTGTTTCGGGAGATTGACAGACATACACAGTAACACATGCATGTAGGTAGCCCTACATACAGTATTATTACACACACCAATACACCCACATCCAAGTACACACATACCTGTACTTACTAACACAGTGCCTTCAGAAAGTATTCATACCCCTTGACATATTCCACATCTTGTTATGTTCCAGCCTGAATTCAAAATACATTCATTTGATTATTTTTCCGCAAATGTATTGAAGATGAAATACAGATTCGATTTAAGTATTCACACCCATGAGTCATGCTACAATCACCTTTGACAGCGATTACAGCTGTGAGTCTTTCTGTGTAAGTCCCTAAGAGCTTTGCACACCTAGATTGTACAATATTTGCACATTATTCCATTTTAAATACTTCAAACTCTGTCCATTTGGTTGTTGATCATTGCTAGACAGCCATTTTCAAGTCTTGCCATAGATTTTCAGGAACATTCAGTGTCGTCTTGGCAAGCAACTCCAGTGTATATTTGGCCTTGTTTAAGGTTACTGTCCTGCTGAAAGGTGAATTTGTCTGCCAGTGTCTGTTGGAACGCAGACTGAACAAGGTTCTCCTCTATGGTTTTTCCTGTGCTTAGCTCTATTCTGAGAGGAAGAGAGGAAGAACGTGGGAGAGAGTGAGACAAATACGCAACTGAGTTTTTTGTTGCCAGTTAATAAGAGAGAAGTCAGCTGGTTTTATAAAGTGAGAGAAGTCTGCTGGTTTTATAAAGTGAGAGAAGTCAGCTGGTTTTATAAAGTGAGAGAAGTCAGCTGGTTTTATAAAGTGAAAGAAGTCAGCTAGTTTTATAAAGTGAGAGAAGTCTGCTGGTTTTATAAAGTGAGAGAAGTCAGCTGGTTTTATAAAGTGAGAGAAGTCTGCTGGTTTTATAAAGTGAGAGAAGTCTGCTGGTTTTATAAAGTGAGAGAAGTCAGCTGGTTTTATAAAGTGAGATAAGTCAGCTGGTTTTATAAAGTGAGAGAAGTCAGCTGGTTTTATAAAGTGAGAGAAGTCTGATGGTTTTATAAAGTTTTATAAATCCATCCATTCAGTTTTGAAAAGTAATTGGAAAAAATGAGGTACGAGGTGCCTCGCTGATTGAAAAACGCGTATGAGGTGAATCGCTGATTGAAAAAACGAGTATGAGGTGAATCGCTGATTGAAAAAAACGATGAGGTGGCTCGCTGATTGAAAAAACGAGTATGAGGTGGCTCGCTGATTGAAAAAAACGAGTATGAGGTGGCTCGCTGATTGAAAAAAACGAGTATGAGGTGGCTCGCTGATTGAGATGAGGTCACTGATGTAGGTGGGGCTCAATCCATTCAAGGCTTTAAATACAAGCATGAGCAGCCAGTGGAGTTGGGCCGGTAGCCAGTGGAGTTGGGCCGGTAGCCAGTGGAGTTGGGCCAGTAGCCAGTGGAGTTGGGCCGGTAGCCAGTGGAGTTGGGCCGGTAGCCAGTGGAGTTGGGCCAGTAGCCAGTGGAGTTGGGCCAGTAGCCAGTAGAGTTGGGCCAGTAGCCAGTGGAGTTGGGCCAGTAGCCAGTGGAGTTGGGCCGGTAGCCAGTGGAGTTGGGCCGGTAGCCAGTGGAGTTGGGCCGGTAGCCAGTGGAGTTGGGCCGGTAGCCAGTGGAGTTGGGTAGCCAGTGGAGTTGGGCCGGTAGCCAGTGGAGTTGGGCCAGTAGCCAGTGGAGTTGGGCCAGTAGCCAGTGGAGTTGGGTAGGTAGCCAGTGGAGTTGGGCCAGTAGCCAGTGGAGTTGGGTAGGTAGCCAGTGGAGTTGGGTAGGTAGCCAGTGGAGTTGGGTCAGTAGCCAGTGGAGTTGGGTAGGTAGCCAGTGGAGTTGGGCAAACATTGGGGTGATGTGGTCAGACCTGTAGGTCCCGGTCAGGACCCTGGCAGGTATATACTCTTGTTTGGCCCAGTATGGCTTGCCTCTCAAAGGGGAGAGAGGGACAGAAATGGAAAGAGAAGAATACCAGCTTTCTCTTTTAACATAGCCCAGTATGGAATATAGAGGGAGGTCAGATAAATTGGATATATCATAACCATGGAGTATCAATGTATGCTTGTTTTCCAATCATTTGTCATTGCTTCTGCCGAAGTAAAACCATGTGCCACTTCAGATATACAGTAGACTGGTCTGACTCTGGAGCCGTCATGTCACAATAGAAAGCCTTTCTGATGAATCATTGTGCATGGAGACATTCCCACCGTCACGCAACATATCAAATAATCATTAAGCCAGCTCTAAATGGCGCACTGCTGTGCTTCAGGAGGGCTGTGAGATGTCCTAGGATATGAAAACTGACAAGCCTTTCTCCGTGGTTGGATCTATTGGCACCTGTCTCAAGAAACAAAAGATACTGACAGTCACTTCCAGGCTGGGCTAGAATTCTGATTCCACAACAAAGCATTGTTGGAAACCACTTTCATACAATGCAACCGAATACCTCAACAATAACGACATCTTTGAGAACAAACAATGTACAGAAGGCACATCAGATGCACGTTCCATTCTATTATTTAGGGTATACGTACCAAACTACAAGGAAGCAAGACTGCTAAAACAATGCAGGGGGAAATCATGTTTTTTTGCAGGGAAAATGTCAAATACAGCATCAGAGGAAATAGATAAAGGAGCCAAACGAAGAGTGGATGGATGGATAGAGATGGAGAGCTGTGCAGCTGACACAGGCAGGAATAATGGGCTTATTTCTTCATGGTAACAGCAGGAACAAAGACAGTTAACGAGAGTTTTATGCAGAGTGTTTCCCCTGGACCCCTCCAAGCTGTGACCTTCCTACTAGCTAGGTACAGAGTCCATATAATCACACTACCACAGTGTGTGCGTGCGTGAGTGTGTGAGATTAATGTCTGCATGAACAGTATGTGTGTGTGTGTTGTCATCCACGGAAAAGTTACATGATCTCCGAGGATTCAACAAACAGCTCTTCTAGTCAGTGAGTCAGCCCTAACAATCATCAGAGAGAGCGAGATCGAGGATAGAGAGAGAGAGAGAGAGAGAGGGAGAGCGAGATAGCCAAGAGAGAGAGAGACAAAAGAGAGAGAGAGACAAACGAGAGAGAGAGAGAGAAACGAGAGAGAGAGAGAAAAGGAGAGAGAGAGAGAGAAAAAGAGAGAGAGAGAGAAAAGGAGAGAGAGAGAGAGAGAGAGAGAGAGATCTGAAGAACATTCCACAGTACGTAGGCACACAAGTAAGATATCCTCAAATAATCTCCACATTCTTCCATCTGCATAGACAGGGTGCATCTCCTAACTCTCTGTACATCACCCTCTCTCCCTTCCTGGCTTTGTGATTTCTGAATAATGCCTTCGTCCATCTATGAACACACTTCTCCCTATGCACCTCTCCCACAATGTCTTTCCTCGTCGTTTGCCACCTCCCTCCTATTGCCCTGCCTCCCTTCCTCTCTCTCTCTATTCCCCTTCCTCACATTGTGCCTCAATCCCAATCACAATTTTTCTCCATCTCTCACTCTCTCTTCCCATCCAACTTTGTCCCTCAATCACCCTCTCTCCTTCTCACTCTCACCCTCCATTTTTCTCTCATTCCCCCGCCTCTCCTTCTCTCTCTCCTCTCCCCCTTCACTCCATTTCTCCCGCTATCCTTTCTTCCCTCCCTCCACCTCTCTGCATGGTGGAGGGGTTGGAGGGTTGACATCGACATGCAGAGCTACTGATGACTCCCCGCAACCCTTCCCTGCTAATGAGCCACAGAGATATCACCTATCATTCTATCTATCTCTCCATTAAACACCAGGAGATTAAAACTCCTTCAACACCATCAAGACACTATTCTGTCCTCTCTTCCTCCTTCCCTCCCTCCTCTCACTGTAATTGGTGCATGCCTCTGACCTCTAACCCCGCTGCTGTCAGAAGCAGAGATGACCTAAGGGCAGATGATGCCAGACATGATTGGGCATAATTTATCTTCTTCTACAGCAGAGATGCTGCTGCCTGGGTTGAGGTGCTTTGTGATGACACTGAGGTTCAGGTGGATGCAGGTTAGAGGGGTCAGGGGCTAGGTGGAGGGTGAGAGATCAGGAGGGGTGAGAGGAGCGAGGTGGGGCACAGGGAGAGAGATGAGGAGGGGTGAGAGGAGCGAGGGGGGGACTGGAAGGGGTGAGATGAGTGAGGGGGGCAAGGAGAGAGATGAGGAGGGATGAGAGGAGCGAGGTGGGGCACAGGGAGACTGGCAGATGCTGAGAGGCTGAATGAAGATGAGAGGAAGGGAAGAGGGGGAGAGTAGTGAAGAGTACCGAGGGAAGAGTTCTGGTTGATTGCTGATTGTGTAGGAAGGCCCCAACCTACCCCCTCCTGCTCCAGCCATGTAAAACGAGTGTGCGTGACCAAAAAAAGGACAAAAACAGAAAGAGTACAATAGCCTCCCAGGATTTAGTGTTCTTCTATTTTCCTGCTCTCTTTGGACAGATGCAGCCCTCCCTAGATCTCTGCTGCGTGAGCAGAATAAAGATACAGTATGCCTCGCAGTGTGGTAAGAGCATGCAATGAAGGATGTGTGTGTGTGTGTGTGTTATGTTATGTGTGTGTGTGTGTTATGTGTGAGTGTAAGATTTAATTTGAGTGTATTCGGTGCATTTGAATGAGCTGGGAGAGTCTTGATTGAAAGCTTGCATGTTATTATGTTGCTATGCAAACAAGAGGTGGAAGAAAATATCATTAGATGACAACAGGGAGTAGCAGTGGTGCAAAGAGGGGGTGAGAGGCAATGAAAATAGGCCGGGAAGCCATTTGACAAGATGTCCAGGAATCTTATGGCTTGGGGGTAGAAACGGTTTAGAAGTCTCTTGGACCTAGACTTGGCGCTCCGGTACCGCTTGCTGTGCAGTAGCAGAGAGAACAGTCTATGACTAGGGTGGCTGGAGTCTTTGGCAATGTTTAGGGCCTTCCTCTGACACCGCCTGGTATAGAGGTCCTGGATGGCAGGAAGCTTGGCCCCAGTGATGTACTGGGCCGTACGCACAACCCTCTGCAGTGACTTAAAGTCAGAGGCCGAGCAGTTGCCTTACCAGGCAGATGTTGCAGCTGTAGAACCTTTTAAGCAGTGGTGGGCCGTCAGGGCCAGCAAGGCCTTCTCTGCTGGCCTAAACATCATCAGAAGAAATATATTTTTCAACCCACAATGGCGGAAGGAGGAGAAGATATCGAAGAAAAATAGGGAAATATTGAAAAGACTCATTGATTGTGTCATGTTTTTGGGTAAACAGGAACTGTATTTTTTTTGGGGGGGGGGGGACTTAAAGCTCAAAGTTTGTGGACCAGAAATGGATAGAAGAAGAATATTAATATAACTCTGTTGCACTCGACTATGTAATTGCCTATTAGTTGAACTGTACTGTACTGTACTCTTCCCCTGCAATTCTCTGAATAAAAATGTCAATTTCAAGGTGACGCAACGCCTGGTTATACTGCGTTTCTGTCTAAATGTATAGTGTCTAGAGCCATGGCATCATAATGATGGTAATAAGAGGTGGATTCATTCGGGAGGGACTGTGTAGGACCTCACTGAAGGCCCAGGCCCCAGGCCCACGGCATGCCACTGCTTTTAAGGATCCGAGGGAAGGCAGCTGACAAGCTTATGTCCAAAATAAGCACATAGTAAAGCATTGGGCTTATTTTGGACAGATTGTGGAGAAATGTTAACCTCTCTCTCACCTCTTCCTCTCTGTTTAACACACACACCAAGCCCCTCCCTCTGCCACTCAAACAACAAAGATGAGAGCAGTGCTACCTCTCTGACAAGAGGTTTCAATTCGCTATTTGCACTTGAGGTTTGAGGTTTGGTCCAACAGAGTTTGGACACACCTACTCATTCAAGGGATTTTCTTTATTTTTACGGTTTTCTACATTGTAGAATAATAGTGAAGACATCAAAAATATGAAAAAAATACATATGGAATCATGTAGTAAACCATTTTTTTTTTCAACAAATCTAAATATATTTTTGATTTTAGATTATTCAAAGTAGCCACCCTTTATCTTGATGACAGCTTGGCACACTCTTGGCAGTCTTGAAGGAGTTCCAACATATGCTGAACACTTGTTAGCTGCTTTTCCTTCACTCTGCGGTCCAACTCATCCCAAACCATCTCAATTGGGTTGAGGTCATGTGATTGTGGAGGCCAGGGTCATCTGATGCAGCAACATATCACTCTCCTTCTTGGTCAAATAGCCGTTACACAGCCTGAAGGTGCGTTGGGCTATTGTCCTGATGAAGAACAAATGATAGTCTCACTAAGCGCAAACCAGATGGGATGGCGTATCACTGGTTATTGTGTGCCTTGAAATATATTTTACATTTGAGATTCTTCAAAGTAGTCACCCTTTGCCTTGATGACAGCTTCACACACTCTTGGCATTCTCTCAACCAGGTTAATGAGGTAGTCACCTGGAATGCATTTCAATTAACATGTGTGCCTTGTTAAAAGTGAATTTGTGGAATTTCTTTCCTTAATGCGTTTGAGCCAATCAGTTGTGTTGTGACAAGATAGGGATGGAATACAAAATATAGCCCTATTTGGTAAAAGACCAAGTCCATATTATGGCAAGAACAGCTCAAATAAGCAAAGAGAAACGACAGTCCATCATTACTTTAAGACTTGAAGGTCAGTCAAACTGAAAAATTTCAAGATCTTTGAATGTTTCTTCAAGTGCAGTTGCAAAAACCATGAAGTGCTTTGATGAAACTGGTTCTCATGAGGACCGCGACAGGAAAGGAAGACCCAGAGTTACCTTTGCTGCTGAGGACAAGTTTACCGAAGTTACCAGCCTCAGATTGCAGTCCAAATAAATGTTTCACAGAGTTCAAGTAACAAACACATCTCAACATCAACTGTTCAGAGGAGACTGTGTGAATCAGGCCTTCATGGCCGAATTGCTGCCAAAAAACCACTACTAAAGGACACCAATAAGAAGAAAAGACTTGCTTGGGCCAAGAAACACGACCAATGAACATTAGACCGGTGGAAATCTGTAATTTGGTCTGATGAGTCCAAATTTGCGATTTTTGGTTCCAACCTCCGTGTCTTTGTGAGATGCAGAGTAGGTGAATGGATGATCTCTGCATGTGTGGTTCCCACCATGAAGCATGGAGGAGGAGGTGTGATGGTGGGGGGGCTTTGCTGATGACACTATAGGTGATTTATTTAGAATTCAAGGCACACTTAACCAGCATTCTGCAGTGATATACCATCCCATCTGGTTTGCATTTAATTAGACTATCATTTGTTTTTGACAGGACAATGACCCAACACACCTCCAGGCTGTGTAAGGGCTATTTGACCAGGAAGGAGAGTGACAGAGTGCTGCATTAGATGATCTGGCCTCCACAATCACCCGACCTCAACACAATTGAGATGCTCTAATATGAGTGGACCGCAGAGTGAAGGAAAATCAGCCAACAAGTGCTCAGCATATGTGTGAACTCCTTCAAGAATGCAAAAGGCATTTCTCATGAAGCTGGTTGAGAGAATGCCAAGAGTGTGCTGTCATCAATGGCAAAGGATAGCTACTTTGAAGAATCTAAAATACTAAAATAAGTAATGCTGTGGAGTCCCTGCTATGTCAGACGTGGGGTAAACTCTCTGCTGAGAGACTAGGAGACTGATCCTACAGGGAGTTAATAGGCTGAGTTTCTGGGGGCATTTTGTTATTGATCTAAGAGGTGTAGGTGGAACCCTCCCTCCCTCACAGACAGCCAGACAGACAGACAGACAGACAGACAGACAGACAGACAGACAGACAGACAGGCAGACAGACAGAGACAGACAGAGACAGACAGACAATTACCAAATGAGGGCACATATGGAAAAGGGTTATTTGCAACCATGCCCCTTTCTCCAAAAAGAGAGGCATCAGCTAAGGCTGTCAGGTCAGCATTTCTGAAAAAGCTCATGGGATTCTTGCTGCTCAGAGTCCTTCTACCTACCTCACCTGCAGCAGACAGAGCCAAGAACATGCCTAAAACACCAAGAACACCTGCTATGCAACATTTCCACAACACCCTCTCTCAGTTGAAGCAGAGGTCATAGAACTCAGAGAGAACAAGCTTCAAGATGATGACACTGTCCACAAACTAAAAGAAGAGATGAAACAGTTCAGGGAGGAGAGCCGAGCATCTATTGCTAAATTAGAAAGCCGAATGGACAAACTGAATCAGACAAATGATGACCTCAGAGACCACAACAAGAAAAGAGCTAGAGCAAAGAGAGAGGTACATTGACACCCTCAACCAGAAGCTAGTCATGTCCAAGCTAGTATGTCCTCTGCATCTAGAGAACATGTCCACCAGCTTGGTACAACACAGGCAGAACCTGAGACCAGCATAACCAGCATGGCCTCCACCACACAGCCTGATGACACTGCACCAGCCTTCCAGTCCGCTCCAGCCCAGGGCAACCTACCAGCCTCCCAGTCTGCTACGGCACATTCTGCTCAAGCCCAGGTCAGCCTCCCAGTCTGCTCCAGCCCAGGTCAGCCTACCAGCCTCCGAGTCTGCTCCAGCCCAGGTCAGAACACCAGCCTCCCAGTCTGCTACGGCACAATCTGCTCCAGCCCAGGTCAGCCTCCCAGTCTGCTCCAGCCCAGGTCAGCCTACCAGTCTGCTCAAGCCCAGGTCAGCCTCCCAGTCTACTCCAGCCCAGGTCAGCCTCCCAGTCTGCTCCAGCCCAGGTCAGCCTACCAGCCCCCCAGTCTGCTCCAGCCCAAGTCAGCCTACCAGCCTCCCAGTCTGCTCCATCCAGACAACCACCCACAACTGCAATCCTTATCGATTCAAATGGGAAGTTCTTGGTGATTCCCTAGACACCATGTGTATAGGTGCGGGTGTCCTATAACTGACAGTGCAATGCAGCTACTCAGTCAGACCAGGTTTGACACCCCTGACAACATCATCATCCACACTGGCACAAACAACCGTTGTGCCAAAGGTGAAAATATATCTGAGAAGAGTGGCAGAGCGGAAACAGGCTATGTTCCCAACAACACTCCTACCAAGAAAAGACTTCACAGGACAGTTGACTGACAAAATAGATCACTGTGGACTGTGCCTCACTGCTCAACGTCAGAATGGCTCATCATCCCACTCTGACACGTGAACACTTATACGATAATGTACACCTTGATCAGGACAGTGTCAGAAACTTTTCTAAGGACCTAAAGGATGCAACACTCTACAGGGACCCACACACCCATCACCCCAGCAGCAGAGGCCCCCCGCTACACTTTCTGAAACAACACTACCCCCACCATCCCCAGAAGAGAAAAAACAGACACGGCTTTACTAGACCGGCCCACCACAGCACAGATTTACCAGACCAGACCCGCCACCGGACAGCATGACCAGGCCCGGCCCATCACAACACAGCTCTACTAGACCCGGCCCATCAAAACTCAGCTCTACTAGACCAGGCCCATCACAACACAGCTCTACTAGACCCGGCCCATCGAAACTCAGCTCTACTAGACCTGGCCCATCACAACACAGCTCTACTAGACCCGGCCCATCAAAACTCAGCTCTACTAGACCAGGCCCATCACAACACAGCTCTACTAGACCTGGCCCATCACAAAACAGCTCTACTAGACCAGGCCCATCACAACACAGCTCTACTAGACCAGGCCCATCACAACACAGCTCTACTTGACCAGGCCCATCACAACACAGCTCTACTAGACCAGGCCCATCACAACACAGCTCTACTAGACCCGGCCTATCACAACACAGCTCTATTAGACCACAGCACAGCACTGACCACTACTCTAAGGTCAGGCAGAACACTGTCCTTCAGAGAAGTGGACCACATGATGCAGTCCACACAATGTATCATTCAGATCACCAGCCTACATATGCTGAGGTAACCTCAGAACGATCAGACATTGGAGAAGTGCGCCAGCTACTGCATTTAATATGCAGACTACTGAACAAGACAGACCCATTAATTCACTCACACACACACACACACACACACACACACACACACACACACACACACACACACACACACACACACACACACACACACACACACACACACACACACACACACACACACACACACACACACACTCTCTCTCTCTCTCTCTCTCTCTCTCTCTCTCTCTCTCTCTCTCTCTCTCTCTCTCTCTCTCTCTGTCTCTCTCTCTCTCTCTCACACTTATTATACATGAGATCAATAACTAACAGTTCTTGGAGTATCCAGGGCCTATACTCTTCACATTTTGGTTCTTACAAATCCGTAATTTCTAAAAAAAAACATCAAGGGACAGGACATCATAATCCTAACATGGAGACGTGGAGACATTCATACTCAGTGCCCCTCAGGCTATTAGGGAAAGTTTACCACCATAAATCAATACAAATGTTTAACGGGGCCAGGACATTTGGCATAGGCAGGATTTAGCACTGAATGAAATGAAAAAAAGGTACTAACCACATTTGGCTAAAACTGAACAAAGCTACAATCTATAGTGACAATGATGTATGCATATGTGCAGCTTATGCTCCCCCTTCAGATTCATCATATTATAATGATCTGTTTTTTGACAATTTCCATACAGAAATCATTCAATTTCAGGCAGAGGGTAAAGTACTTCTTTGTGGAGATTTCCATGCGAGAACAGGTTCTGAGCCTGACTACACTGATGAGAGAGGTAACCATCACATATTTGGACACCCCTCCTTGGATTGCGCGAGTGCTCGTCACTTCCATTTGAGCGCGTCACTTGTCTCTGTGCTGTTTGTTGCTACTTGGCTACGTGACAAACTTGACAGTTTTTACTTTTTTATAACCGTTAATCAATCTTCATTTAACACATTTACCAACGTCTTGGTTCTATTTTTGTTATTTCATTTTCCTCGCTCTACTTTTTTCATTCAACTTTTTCACTCCGGACACTTTATCTGGGTATGGTTCAACAGGACCTCCACCAGCCAAAGCTAAGTAGTAACATTAAACCTTCTAATTGCAGTCACTGTACTCATAATATACAGGAGAACGATCGCCTTACGGCGAGGATAGCTGTGCTGCAAGCCCAGCTTCACACGCAAACGTTAGGCAAGGGTTATTTCAGTGTAGGAAAGGATGAAACAGCGTCTGTGCCACCAGTAAGTACAGATAGTAACGTTAGTATAAATCCCCCCGCACGGTCCCCGCAGCCGGACAACTTTCTCATGGCTTCTGTAGGGAAATGCTGTAGGAATGCTCAACCGGTGTCGCTCATTCAGCCGACAGAAACTTTCAACCAGTTCTCCCCATTAAGCAACGAGTCGGAGTCAGAGGCCAAGCCTTCTCTTGTCTCTACTCCACCCGTTATGGGGTCTGAGCCACCGAAGCCTCCCACCATTAGTTCTGACAAATTGAAAACTCTAGTCATTGGCGACTCCATTACCCGCAATATTAGACTTAAAAATAATGGTCCAGCAACATCGCTTCAGTGTGTATATTAGTTAGAAAGATGTGTCGCATCGAGTAATTGTCTCTGGCCCCCTCCCAGTTAGGGGGAGTGATGAGCTCTACAGCAGTCTCACAACTCAATCGCTGGTTGAAAACTGTTTTCTGCTCCTCCCAAAAGATAGAATTTGAAGATAATTGGCCGTCTTACTGGGACAGACCCACAAACAGGACCAAGCCTGGCCTACTGAGGAGTGATGGACTTCATCCTAGCTGGAGGGGTGCTCTCATCTTATCAATCAACAGGGCTCTAACTCCTCTCGCTCCACAATGTGATAGTGTGCAGGCCAGGCAGCAGGCTGTTAGCCACTAGCACATTCAGTGTTGTCAGCTCTGCTGTCCTCATTGAGACCGTTGTCTGTGTATGTGGTCACTGCACAACCATGGAGGTAGAAACAGAGGTGCAGTGTCTCCTTTACTGTGAGAAATATTCACAGCAATTACTACCGTTATTCAAAATGTTAACTTATTAAACCCATAGGAAAAACAAAAATACTAATGGGCAACGGAGCTATGGCTCCTCTTGCAGCCAAATATGTATTTTCCTGCCATAGCCTGAGGGACACTGAATAATAACATGTGCATAGTAAACAGTAACTTTGTTATTATTAGTTTTATTGTTATAACTATTATTGTTATTACTATTATTGTGATTATTGTTCCAAATATTAGTGGTATGGGTAGTAGGGGTGATGGCAATGATAGCAGTTTAATGATTGTGGTAGTAGTAGTAGTAGTAGTAATGATAATGGTAGTTGTAGTACTGATGTAATGGTGAGGATGCCAGTTAGTTATAGTTTCATTTTCCATGTCTAGCCTTTTATCCCTTCCAATATTTGCAAGCAAATGCCAGAATGTTATCCATCTCCTTAGCTATCATACTCTAATTCCACAGGGCATTCAACTGATTTCAAAACTCGGTCCTCCAGAAGGTGGAGAGCAACACTTTTGCAGTTCTACTATGTGATATATTTTTTAAAAGCAGCGTTATAAAGGATTACCTACACATACTAACCAGCTCATGTTATAGACAGAAGCGTGCTACATGGCAGACCAATCCGAACTCCTCTCTCAGCATGTCCAGCCCATCCATTACCTCTGCCAATCATGGCTAGTGGGAAGGTTCCTGTTTTTTCCGTGGATAAACCAACTAGGCTCGTAATTTAGCAATTGTATTCATATTTACAGATGGCATACATTCGTTATTAAGGCACATGACATTTCCAGAAGGCATTTCTGCCAAAAACACATTTTGATAAGAAATACATGTTTTGTTACCGTGGAATTGCCCAGTAGTAGTAGTGTGTACTGCCCGTGTAGTGGTAAGACCGTTGTTCTTGTATCCAATTTGCCTGTGATGTCTCTGCTTCCACCTGCACTAGGTCAACCCAACTTATGCTGTGCCTCGTTAAAAATAAACTAATGACTGCAGAGGGAACACAGGAAGAATAGCAGTGTTTTCGCCCCAATCACTTTCTTTTCCCCCTCTCCCTGGTTGTCCCTCGCTGCAACTAAAAATATAACCACGGCGCAGATTGCTGTGTTTATGGCTTTACATGCCACTCGCCATGTGATGAGTGGGGGAAATTTGGAGCACCATAATTGAGCTGTTAGACCCCCTGAGTGGTGTAAGTACATGTGACTACAGGGTGTGTGTGTGTGTGTGTGTGTGTGTGTGTGTGTGTGTGTGTGTGTGTGTGTGCATGCGCGTGTGTGTGTGTGTGGTAGGTGGTGGCGATTATTCAAATATGAGCGATTTGCAATGGCAGGCCTGTCTGTCTTTGTCAGAACCCTGAGATTGAAGAGCTCTCCAAAAACCACAAGAAGAGCGGGCGAGGAGTTGGAGGGATGGAGGAGAGAGGGAGAGATAGAGCACTCTGGGCACAGCGGGGTCGAGGAAACATTGATAACTAACCTCTTATAGCCAGCAGGCCCTCCCCTCTCCTGCTGGTCCTGTCCTTCTCTTTACCTGTCTTTAATGTGATAGGGCTGATGTGGTAGTCTACTTGTGGTCTGTAGGCTGGCAGTGCCTTTTTTTAAAAGATGCTAGTTTTACTCCCCCTCTCTCCCTCTCGCTGTCTCTCTCTCGCTGTCTCTATCTTTCTCTCTCTCTTTCTCTTCCACTGCCCCCTGTCTCTCTCTCTCTTTCTCTTCCACTGCCCCCTGTCTCTCTCTCTCTCTCTTTCTCTTCCACTGCCCCCTGTCTCTCTTTTTCTCTTCCACTGCCTCCTGTCTCTCTCTCTTTTTTCTCTTCCACTGCCCCTTGTCTCTCTCACTCTTTTTTCTCTTCCACTGCCCCCTGTCTCTCTCTCTCTTTCTCTTCCACTGCCCCTCTCTCTCTCTCTCTCTCTTTCTCTTCCACTGCCCCCTGTCTCTCTCTCTCTCTTTCTCTTCCACTGCCCCCTGTCTCTCTCTCTTTCTCTTCCACTGCCCCCTGTCTCTCTCTCTCTCTTTCTCTTCCACTGCCCCCTGTCTCTCTTTTTCTCTTCCACTGCCCCCTGTCTCTCTCTCTCTCTTTTTATCTTCCACTGCCCCCCGTCTCTCTCTCTTTCTCTTCCACTGCCCCCTGTCTCTCTCTCTTTTTCTCTTCCACTGCCCCCTGTCTCTCTCTCTTTTTCTCTTCCACTGCCCCATGTCTCTCTCCCTCTCTTTTTCTCTTCCACTGCCCCCTGTCTCTCTCTCTCTCTTTTTCTCTTCCACTGCCCCATGTCTCTCTCTCTCTCTCTTTCTCTTCCACTGCCCCCTGTCTCTCTCTCTCTCTTTCTCTTCCACTGCCCCCTGTCTCTCTCTCTTTCTCTTCCACTGCCCCCTGTCTCTCTCTCTCTCTTTCTCTTCCACTGCCCCCTGTCTCTCTTTTTCTCTTCCACTGCCCCCTGTCTCTCTCTCTCTCTTTTTATCTTCCACTGCCCCCCGTCTCTCTCTCTTTCTCTTCCACTGCCCCCTGTCTCTCTCTCTTTTTCTCTTCCACTGCCCCCTGTCTCTCTCTCTTTTTCTCTTCCACTGCCCCATGTCTCTCTCCCTCTCTTTTTCTCTTCCACTGCCCCCTGTCTCTCTCTCTCTCTTTTTCTCTTCCACTGCCCCATGTCTCTCTCTCTCTCTTTTTCTCTTCCACTGCCCCCTGTCTCTCTCTCTTTTTCTCTTCCACTGCCCCCTGTCTCTCTCTCTCTCTTCCACTGCCCCCGTCTCTCTCTTTTTCTCTTCCACTGCCCCCTGTCTCTCTCTCTTTTCTCTTCCACTGCCCCCTGTCTCTCTCTCTCTCTTCCACTGCCCCCGTCTCTCTCTTTTTCTCTTCCACTGCCCCCTGTCTCTCTCTCTCTTTTCTCTTCCACTGCCCCCTGTCTCTCTCTCTTTTTCTCTTCCACTGCCCCCTGTCTCTCTCTCTTTTTATCTTCCACTGCCCCCTGTCTCTCTCTCTTTTTCTCTTCCACTGCCCCCTGTCTCTCTTTTTCTCTTCCACTGCCCCCTGTCTCTCTTTTTCTCTTCCACTGCCCCCTGTCTCTCTCTCTTTTTCTCTTCCACTGCCCCCTGTCTCTCTCTCTCTTTTTATCTTCCACTGCCCCCTGTCTCTCTCTCTTTTTATCTTCCACTGCCTCCTGTCTCTCTCTCTTTTTATCTTCCACTGCCCCATGTCTCTCTCTCTCTCTTTTTCTCTTCCACTGCCCCATGTCTCTCTCTTTTTCTCTTCCACTGCCCCATGTCTCTCTCTCTTTCTTTTTCTCTTCCACTGCCCCCTGTCTCTCTCTCTTTTTCTCTTCCACTGCCCCCTGTCTCTCTCTCTCTCTCTTTTTCTCTTCCACTGCCCCCTGTCTCTCTCTCTCTCTCTTTTTCTCTTCCACTGCCCCCTGTCTCTCTCTCTCTCTCTTTTCTCTTCCACTGCCCCCTGTCTCTCTCTTTTTCTCTTCCACTGCCCCCTGTCTCTCTCTTTTTCTCTTCCACTGCCCCCTGTCTCTCTCTTTTTCTCTTCCACTGCCCCCTGTCTCTCTCTCTCTCTTTTTCTCTCCCACTGCCCCCTGTCTCTCTCTTTTTCTCTTCCACTGCCCCCTGTCTTTCTCTCTCTCTTTTTCTCCTCCACTGCCCCCTGTCTCTCTCTCTTTTTTCTCTTCCACTGCCCCATCTCTCTCTCTCTCTCTTTCTCCTCCACTGCCCCCTGTCTCTCTCTCTTTTTTCTCTTCCACTGCCCCATCTCTCTCTCTCTCTTTCTCCTCCACTGCCCCCTCTCTCTCTCTTTTTTTCTCTTCCACTGCCCCATCTCTCTCTCTCTCTCTCTCTCTCTCTCGTTCTCCTCCACTGCCCCCTGTCTCTCTCTCTTTTTCTCTTCCACTGCCCCCTGTCTCTCTCTCTCTCTTTTCTCTTCCACTGCCCCCTGTCTCTCTCTCTCTTTCTCTTCCACTGCCCCCTGTCTCTCTCTCTCTCTCTTTTCTCTTCCACTGCCCCCTGTCTCTCTCTCTCTTTCTCTTCCACTGCCCCTGTCTCTCTCTTTTTCTCTTCCACTGCCCCCTGTCTCTCTCTTTTTCTCTTCCACTGCCCCCTGTCTCTCTCTCTTTTTTCTCTTCCACTGCCCCATCTCTCTCTCTCTCTCTTTCTCCTCCACTGCCCCCTCTCTCTCTGTCTTTTTTCTCTTCCACTGCCCCATCTCTCTCTCTCTCTCTCTCTCTCTCTCTCTCTCTCTTTCTCCTCCACTGCCCCTGTCTCTCTCTCTTTTTCTCCTCCACTGCCCCCTGTCTCTCTCTCTTTATCTCTTCCACTGCCCCCCTCTCTTTTCTCTTCCACTGCCCCCCCCCCTCTCTCGCTCTCTATGTTTTCTCTTCAACTGCCCCCCCCCTCTCTCTTTTCTCTTCAACTGCCCCCCCCCCTCTCTTTCTCTCTCTCTCTCTGCTTTCTCTTCTACTGCTCCCGTCTCGCTCTCTCTCTCTCTATCAAAATCAAATTCAAGCTGATTAGGAAACTTCCTAACCTATACAATATACATTGTAATCAAATAATGAAGAACTATAATATATCATGTTAGTAAATAAAAATACAGATAACAATAACAAAAA
This sequence comes from Oncorhynchus mykiss, assembly GCF_013265735.2. NCBI lineage: Eukaryota > Metazoa > Chordata > Actinopteri > Salmoniformes > Salmonidae > Oncorhynchus > Oncorhynchus mykiss. Next base: position 20,208,788 of record NC_048569.1, on the reverse strand, counting down.
ATGATAACAGTCAATAGTAGAAATAATAAATATGGTTATTCTGTCCCCAAGCAAGGAGGGCCTACAGCAGAACCTAGATCTTCTGCACAGAAGCACCAGATCATCAGCAAACAGTAGACATTTGACTTCAGACTCTAGTAGGGCCAGGTGCTGCACACTGTTCTAGTGCCCTCTCTAACTCATTGATATATAAAGCATGATGTAAATGGATGTAAAAAAGTCCAGTTGCCAGGACCACGAATACAAATTAGACACCGTTGCCCTAGAGCACACAAAAACTTCGGCCTAAACATCAGTGCCACAGGTAACTTCCACAAAGCTGTGAATGATCTGAGAAACAAGGCAAGAAGGGCCTTCTATGCCATCAAAAGGAACATACAATTTGACATAACAATTAGGATCTGGCTAAAAATACTTGAATCAGTTATAGAACCCATTGCCCTTTAATGTTGTGTGGTCTTGGGTACGCTCACCAACCAATAATTCCTTTTGGCCCTTAACAGAGAGTACACAGCCGCAGAATGCCTGACCGCTGTAACTGGCCCAAACTTAAGCAAAGTTTTGACTATGGACAGACTCAGTGAGCATAGCTTTGCTATTGAGAAAGGCCGCCGTAGGCAGACCTGGCTCTCAAGAGAAGGCAGGCTATGTGCACACTGACAACAAAATGAGGTGGAAACTGAGATGCACTTCCTAACGTCCTGCCAAATGTATGACCATATTAGAGACACATATTTCCCTCAGATTATACAGATCCACAAAGAATTTGAAATCAAACCCAATTTTGATAAACTCCCATATCTACTGGGTGAAATACCACAGTGTGCCATCACAGCAGAAAGGTGTGTGACCTGTTGCCACAAGAAAAGGTTGTAAATGCAACCCATATTTTTGTTTATTTATTTTCCATTTTGTAATTTAACTATTTGCACATAATATGACATTTGAAATGTCTTTATTATTTTTGAACTTTTGTGAGTGTAATGTTTACTGTTTATGTATTGTTTTTTTTCTCACTTTTATTTATTATCTAGTTCACTTGCTTTGGCAATGTTAACATATGTTTTCCATGCCAACAAAGCCCTCAAATTGAATTGAATTGAGAGAGAGTGAGTGAGAGTGAGAGAGAATGGGAGGGAGTGAAAGAGATTGATAGAGAGAAGGGGTGTGAGAGGGAAGGAGAGAGAAAGAAAGAGAAAGAGGAGCAGCTAGTAAAGCACTGTCCAGCCTGTACACCATTTTATAGTTCATGTTTGGCCCGAGGGATGATGGCGGCTAAGCAGTCAACTACCCCACTGAATGCGGAAGAGTACTCTGTGGTGCTCTCACAATAACCTGCTGTATTTGTGGTTAAATTTGGTTAGATGAGCAAACAAGGAGCTACCGCAAAACAGATTTCCTCTCCACATTTACAACCTCGTCTCTGAGCATTTCGTATTATTCTTTATGTAAATCCGCAATGCGCCATCTAGTATGATATGTTACATTTCGTATGGCATATATTAATTTGTGGGTGTCCATCACCCATTTTGTATGATATGGTATGAATTACATTTCGTATGATATGTCACGAATTTTCTAAACGTACAATATGTAAGACATTTTAGCTAGGTGGCTAGGATGCTAAGGTTAGTTAGCTTGCTAACACTAGCTAGGCTAGGGGTTAAGGTTAGGGGGTAGAGTTAAGGTTAGGGTTAAGTTTAGGGTTGGAGAAAGGGTTAGCTAAAATGTTTAAGGTTAGGGTTAGTGGAAGTGTTAGCTCACATGCTAAGTAGTTCCAAAGTAGCTAAAAAGTAGCAAGTAGTTGAAAAGTTGCTAATTAGCTAAAATGCTAAAGTTGTCCATGATGAGATTCGAATTCGCAACATTTAAGTTGCAAGTCGTTCGCATGATACGCCCACCCATCCACCCCGACCAACCACACTACGTTCGTATTTTACCAGCACTCAAACCACTATCCCACACTCTGCAATGGTCCTGGAACTAAGAACTGTGCCAAGGTACTTCTTGATCGTTAACTCACAAATCAGACACACACACTTACCTAGCCAGTGTTCTCCAGTGATCTTGCCAAATCCCTCACGGTAGGAGTCCCATCCTCTGAAGAAGTTGACCGAGCCATCTTCCCTGCGCTGGATCACCTGTAGAATACAGACAAAGACCAGGGGTTAGAGGTCAAGGCTATAGAACACCAGACATAGGTCATACAGTGGTTAGAGCTCATCGTTTGGAGGTCGGGGCTGGCCTGGGGTCAGCAGCGATACACTTCCTACCTGCTGTATCTTTCCAGTAGTAAGATGAGTCACAGTGAAATCGAAGTCAAGTCATCGAAGTCAAGAACATCATTAACTTCTCTTCTCTCAGTCATACATTCTAGAGGTTGACCGATTAATCTGAATGACCGATTAATTAGGGCCAATTTTAACTTTTCATAACAATCGGAAATCTGTATTTACAAATGTTTTTAAAAAAATGTATACCTTCATTTAACTACGCAAGTCAGTTAAGAACACATTCTTATTTTCAATGACGGCCTAGGAACAGTGGGTTAACTGCCTTGTTCAGGGGCAGAACAACAGATTTTCACCTTGTCAGCTCTTGCGACCGTACAGTTAACTAGTCCTACGCTATAACCATTGCACCCCACGAGGAGCCTGCCTGTTACGCAAATGCAGTAGAAGCCAAGGTAAATTGCTAGCTAGCATTAAACTTATCTTTAAAAAAATCAATCAATCATAATCACTAGTTATAACTACTAATCCAGGTTAGCAGGCAATATTAACCAGGTGAAATGGTGTCTTTTCTCTTGCATTCATTGCACGCAGAATCAGGGTATATGCAACAGTTCGGGCTCATTGCGAACTAATTTGCCAGCATTTTACGTAATTATGACATAACATTGAAGGTTGTGCAATGTAACAAGAATATTTAGACTTAGGGATGCCACACGTTAGATAAAATACCGAACGGTTCCGTATTTCACTGAAATAATAAACATTTTGTTTTCGAAATGATAGTTTCCGGATTCAACCATATTAATGACCAAAGGCTCGTATTTCTGTGTGTTATTATGTTATAATTAAGTCTGATTTGAAAGAGCAGTCTGACTGAGCAGCAGCAGGCCAGTAATCATTCATTCAAACAGCACATTCGTGCGTTTTGCAAGCAGCTCTTCGCAAAGCACAGCGCTGTTTATGACTTCAAGCCTATCAGCCTAATGGCTGGGGTAACCAATGTGAAATGGCTAGCTAGTTAGCTGGGTGTGCGCTAATACCGTTTCAAACATCACTCACTTTTAGATTTGGAGTAGTTATTCCCCTTGCCCTGCAAGGGTCGCAGCTTTTGTGGAGCGATGGGTAACGCTACTTCGAGTGTGGCTGTTGTCGATGTGTTCCTGGTTCGATCCCAGGTAGGGGCGAGGAGAGGGACGGAAGCTATACTGTTACACTGGCAATACTATAGTGCCTATAAGAAATACAAATGGTATAGAGAGAAATAGTCCTATAAATACTATATTAACTACAACCTAAAACCTCTTACCTTGGAATATTGAAGTCTCATGTTAAAAGGAACCACCAAATGTCATATGTTCTCATGTTCTGAGCAAGGAACTTAAATGTTAGCTTTTTTAACTTGGCACATATTTTACATGGCACACATTTTTACTTGGCACATATTGCATATTGGCACACATTACTTTCTTCTCCAACACTTTGTTTTTGCATTATTTAAACCAAATTGAACATGTTTCATTATTAATTTGAGGCTAAATTGATTTCATTTATGTATTATATTAAGTTAAAATAAGTGTTCATTCAGAATTGTTGTAATTGTCATTATTACAAATAAATAAATAAATAAATAAAAAACTGTCCGATTAATCGATATCAACCTTTTTGATCCTCCAATGATCGGTATCGGTATCGGCGTTGAAAAATCATTATCGGTTGACCTCTAATACATTCTTCTGGTGTCACCAATGAATAATGCATACCCTCTTCCCTTTGAAAAGGCTTTTTTTCATAAACTAATAAAAAATAATCCATTAAATCTTGATTGACTTCGAATAAAACTCTATGGAATCTGCATCCTTAATTAAAAGCTAAGAAAGTGAGGATGATTCTCTCTCATAATGCAATATCCCTAAATCTAAGGCCGGGTGACAATTACATTATCCTCCACAGCTCTATGAAATAAATTCTATCAAGCTAAGCGATGTGTGAAGAAATAGAGTGAGGCTTTGTATAAATGAGACCTTTCAGCATGAAAAACAAAACAAGATATCTTAATAGAGTTGAAGTCAGAAGTTTACATACACTTAGGTTGGAGTCATTAAAACTAGTTTTCAACCACTCCACAAATTTCTTGTAAACAAACTATAGTTTTGGCAAGTCGGTTAGGAAATCTACTTTGTGCATGACACAAGTCATTTTTCCAACAATTGTTTACAGACAGATTAAATCACTGTATCACAATTCCAGTGGGTCAGAAGTTTACATACACTAAGTTGACTGTGCCTTTAAACAGCTTGGAATATTCCAGAAAATGGTGTCATGGCTTTAGAAGCTTCTGGTAGGCTAATTGACATAATTTGAGTCAATTGGAGGTGCACCTGTGGATATATTTCAAGGCCTACCTTCAAACTCCCTGCCTCTTTGCTTGACATTATGGGAAAATCAAAATAAATCAGCCAACAACTCAGAAAAAAAAATTGTAGACCTCCAGACAAGTCTGGTTCATCCTTGGGAGCAATTTCCAAATGCCACGTTTATCTGTAGAAACGATAGTACACAAGTATAAACACCATGGGACCACGCAGCCGTCATACCGCTCGGGAAGGAGACGCGTTCTGTCTCCTAGAGACAAACGTACTTTGGTGCGAAAAGTGCAAATCAATCCGAGGACAACAGCAAAGGACCTTGTAAAGATGCTGGAGGAAACAGGTACAGAAGTATCTATATCCATAGTAAAATGAGTCCTATATCGACAAAACCTGAAATGCCGCTCAGCCAGGAAGAAGCCACTGCTCCAAAACTGCCATAAAAACGGCAGGCTACGGTTTGCAACTGCACATGGGGACAAAGATCATACTTTTTGGAGAAATGTCCTCTGGTCTGATGAAACAAAAATAGAAATGCTTGGCCATAATGACCACCGTTATCTTTGGAGGAAAAAGGGGGAGGTTTGCAAGCCGAAGAACACCATCCCAACCGTGAAGCATATTCGTGGCAGCATCATGTTGTGGGGGTGTTTTGCTGCAGGAGGAACTGGTGCACTTCACAAAATAGATGGCATCATGAGGCAGGAACATTATGTGGGTATATTGAAGCAAGATCTCAAGACATCAGTTAAAGCTTGGTCGCAAATGAGTCTTCCAAATGGACAATGACCCCAAGCATACATCCAAAGTTGTGGAAAAATGGCTTAAGGACAACAAACTGAAGGTATTAGAGTGGCCATCACAAAGTCCTGACCTCAATCCCATTGAAAATGTGTGGGCTGAACTGAAAAAGTGTGATAAAAATTCACGCATTTTATTGTGGGAAGCTTGTGGAAGGCTACCCGAAGGTTTGACCCAAGTTAAACAATTTAAAGGCAATGCTACCAAATACTAATTGAGTGGATGTAACTTCTGACCCACTGGGAATGTGATGAAAGTAATAAAATATTAAATAAATCATTCTCTCTACTATTATTCTGATATTTCACATTCTTAAAATAAAGTGGTGATCCTAACTGACCTAAGTCATGCATTTTTTTACTCTGATTAAATGTTAGGAATTGTGAAAAACTGAGTTTAAATGTATTTGGCTAAGGTGTATGTAAACTTCTGACTTCAACTGTATCTAGCAAACAGGGAATGTCCCAAGGATGTACAAGGGACCCTAATACAACCAGGGGATCGAGTCATCACAAGCAGTGGGTGAACAAAATGGGAAATGTGCTAGCACTGTGAAAAACTAATCTGAATGTAGAAACACTCTGAATGATTACTAGTGAAGGTGCTGTTTGTGTTAATTAAAGTGGTCACAAGCAATTGTTGGATGCAGTTGCAACCCACACCCGCCAAAGAATAGTGGTAGCAGTGGTAGGAATTAAAAGCCTTATTATTACAGCAAAATAGGCAAATATGACTTACCAATACAAAAAAACAAAAATGAATTTCTACCAAGAAATCCTAATCAAAATCAACTCAATCCAAAACGGACACTCTGGCCATCAGTTTACAGAACAGTGGCAGAAAGAGGTGGAAATACCTTGAACCGCTCCCTGGGCAAAACCATAGCCAAGCAGGCGTGCAACCAATTGTTAATTTGTTTATTTTGATCCCTATTAGCTTTTTCAGAAACAACAGGTGCTCCTCCTGTTGTCCACAAGAAACCCAAAACATGACAAGTAACAAAACACTGATAAACAAGGACAGTCACACAAATGTAAAATATAACGATATTGAAACGAACCCGGGGGAAAAAGGGGTGCACGCTTATCAAGCATGAACGGGTGCAGTCCTAGAAAAGTTGGCTGCGGGGCAAGTCATAGTTAATTCAAGAGCATGTGGGAGAGTAGTGTCCCTATCACATCAACCGAGAGCAATATGCAGAGAATACATATGGATGAACAATGTTTTTTTCTCATCAACCAGCAATTTATGATTATTGTTCTCCTCTTCATCATCATCCTCATCTTCTCTTCATCATCATCCTCCTCACAATGAGGTTAGTTTGAATGGGCGGAGTAACAGGGGAGCAGAGCAGATGAGGCCAGCATCTTATAAAACATGTTGCTTGTTTTGTAGGCTTACAGCCAGTAGCCTTCCATATTGTGAGGATATGTGAGTGCCAGCAAGTTGCAGTTTTCCATGCTGTTCATCCCTTGTGTTATTGTGTTATTTTGTCTTGTGTTATTTACTGGGGTCTTTGTCTATGGTGTGGTGTTAATGGGCTGACCGTGACTGACACACACACCATGGATGTAATGTTTACTATGACCATGCTGGAAATTTAGACTCAAACTCAAGGGCAAGGAAAATATTTTCTGCTAAAATCTCTAGTAGTCATATTGCCAGGATGATTTACTTTTCATGGGGCCTTTCTCCCTCTGTCAGTAGGAGAGGTAGTAAAGACCTCTGTCAGTAGGAGAGGTAGTAAAGACCTTTGGGTCCAGACAGAGACAATCAAACACAACAACAGGAGATGCAACACAGTAGTTTTAAACACATGTCAGTAAATTCTCCTTTGTGTCATAACTAACTCTCTCTCCCATTCTCCTCAGCACTCCCTCACCCCCTCTCTAAAATGAAGGAGAAAAGTGCAAGTTGAGTGGAGGCCCTGAGTGATGATAGGTATTAGAACACGATGGAGAGAGGCTTTTGTTTTCACATACTCTTGCTCTCTCTCTGTCCCCCCTCTCTCTTCCCTCCAATCTCTCTCATTATCTCTCTTTCTCTCCACCTCTACCTCTTTGTCTACCACTGTCTCTCTCTCCCTCTCTCCTCTTGCATTCTCCCTCTTTCTCCTTCTGCCTCTCCTTTTTTGCCTCATTCTCTCTCTCTCTCTCTGAATGTCACTACAGTTAGCGCTAACCCAGAGGCAGCATGGTAGCAACAAGGTTTAAAATGCAACAGGGAGACCATGAATCTTATCTTGTAAACAATACACCAATCACATCCAGCCAAAAGAGAGAAACCGCCCTCCATTCGTTTCCCTATAGCAGAGTTCTGTCAGAGAGATTTTTGCTCTTTTACACACTTTCTCTAGCTGATAATAAGTACATTATCTCATTCTTGTTCACTTTGGCAGTGCCCTTTTGTAGGTATATCTTACACCCGTTATCTTGTTTCTGAAAGAGCCGAACTGTAAGACTGGAAGCACCTGAGAGGTGTCAGAGATTTGTGATAGATATATATGTGCACTTCGGGGTGTAAGGATGTAGAAATTGAGAATTTCTAGAAGAATGTGAGAACAGAGGATGAGTTCCAAAGAGCTATCACTCTGACTCACCCCATTCAAATTCCTACCATCTAATCTTGGTAAAGAATAGGGCTGTACAATTCCAGTAACTTTCCCAAAATTCTCAGGTATTCCATAAATCCTGATTCCCGATATCAGGAGGGAACAAATAGGACATCTGGAATCCTCTATCCCCAATTTTTGGATAAACTGGGAATTTTGGGAAAGTTACCGGAATTTTGCAACCCTAGAAAATAATGTCAATTTAAGGAAGATACATTCATGTATGTTAATCTATCCTTGGGAAAATCAATGCAATGGGAATAATAATATAATATACCTTGGCTAGACATTTTGTTAGCACTACTTGTCTTCTATGTTCTATAACAAAACTCCCCAGTCTGTCAAATCAATTCTACTTATTAATCACTTTGGTCACTTAGCCTATACAGTGAGAGTAGAGAGCTGCCCCCTGGTCCTTGGTGCCTGGTCTGAACCAGCTTCAGCCACTCTGCTAGTTGCATCTTTTCCACCAGCCAGATTAGCGATTAGCTTGGCTAGTGCCTCCACAGATTAGGGTTAACACCCCTTGGGGCGGTTGTGGCCTGCCTGTTTCCTGCCTGAACATACGCACATGTACACACACAAACCGACCCACCCACTGCCTGGGTCTCCTGCTCAGTAATATGTCCTATCCTCCTCACTCAGGTTTAATTGCCTATTGACCCTGGTGGCGGTGTGTGTGATCTCCAGAGACACGGGACAATGCTTCGCACAGGCACTGATCATTTCTCCTCACGCACCATTATGTCTCTGGCTGGACGGTGGCTTAGGAGGCGGTGGAGGGTTCAAAGGGGGCAGAGGAAGTCTGCGTGTGTGTGTGTGCGTGTGCGTGCGTGTGTGTGTGTGTGTGTGTGTGTGTGTGTGTGTGTGTGTGTGTGATTGTGTGTGTGTCTGTGCGCAAGGGTGTGTGTGTGTGCTTTCCATGCAATGTATCCAAGAGTGTGTTTGCTGGACTGGACTCGTTCTGCTTCAGGCCAAGGTTTCATTGGTGCATAAAAAAAAACATGCAGAAGCATGTAGCATAGAGGAGAATAAAACAGGCAACAGCTCCCTCTCCATCTCTCTCTCCTTCTCATGCTTACTCACACATGCAACCCTAAAGGACTCCTTCCTCTCCATTGCAGAAATTCAAAATACAGGAGAATACAGGAGGATAAAACAAATAATGAAAGAAAAACAAAAAGTGGGGGTTTCAACAAGTTCTGGGGTCCAGGGAGAAACTGCTCACTTGTATTATCTGTGAAGATGCCTAAATCAGCTGTTTAGTCAAGGTTAAATAATGTAGTTCAAATCAAGGGTAAATCAACTGTGTATAAGTGTTTGAACGTGTGTGTGTGTTTGGGGGCATTCAAGTCTTGGATTACACTTGGCCAAGGACCTTCGCTGTCAGTCAATCAAGAAAGAGTTCCAAACTCAACCCATGCAACCACAACCCCACCCACCCTTTCCATCCCATTCAATCGATGCTCTAGCCAGTAGACAGCTGCAGGCAGAATATAGCCTAAGCAGTAAAAATGTGTTATTCATGGTCTAGCTCTGTTTAAGAAGATGACTGTGTCACCTTATTTGACCCTCTATGACACTATTACACTAATAAATAGAGGGGTGAGAGCCTGTCATCTCATCTACAGCCTTACGACAACAACAGCTTTCACACAGCCGACGGCAGCCATTTTAAACTAAAAGGTGGAATGAGGACTGAGTGTTCCAGAAATCTCTACAGAGCTGAGCTGTTCTCAAAGACAACAGCCAGAAGGAGAGAGAATGAAGCAATGACCCAGGGGCTTTTTCTTTCTTTCTTTCTTTCATTTTTTCATTCTGCCCCACAGACACTGATCATTTCCCCTCACACACCATTACTGTCTCTGGCTGGCAGGTGGCTTAGAGGTGGAGGGTTCAAAGGGGGCAGAGGAAGTGAGTGTGTGTGTGTAATTGAGTTTGTGTGTGTGTGTGTGTGTGTGTGTGTGTGTGTGTGCGTGTGCGCGCAAGCGTGTGTGTATTAGAGGTCGACCGATTATGATTTTTTTAACGCCGATACCGATACCGATTGTTGGAGGACAAAAAAGCCGATACCGATTAATCAGCCAATTTTTTACAATGTACAGTGCCTTGCGACCTTTTGCCACATTTCAGGCTTCAAACATAAAGATATAAAACTGTATTTTTTGTGAAGAATCAACAACAAGTGGGACACAATCATGAAGTGGAACGACATTTATTGGATATTTAAAACTTTTTTAACAAATCAAAAACTGAAAAATTGGGCGTGCAAAATTATTCAGCCCCCTTAAGTTAATACTTTGTAGCGCCACCTTTTGCTGCGATTACAGCTGTAAGTCGCTTGGGGTATGTCTCTATCAGTTTTGCACATCGAGAGACTGACATTTTTTCCCATTCCTCCTTGCAAAACAGCTCGAGCTCAGTGAGGTTGGATGGATAGCATTTGTGAACAGCAGTTTTCTGTTCTTTCCACAGATTCTCGATTGGATTCAGGTATGGACTTTGACTTGGCCATTCTAACACCTGGATATGTTTATTTTTGAACCATTCCATTGTAGATTTTGCTTTATGTTTTGGATCATTGTCTTGTTGGAAGACAAATCTCCGTCCCAGTCTCAGGTCTTTTGCAGACTCCATCAGGTTTTCTTCCAGAATGGTCCTGTATTTGGCTCCATCCATCTTCCCATCAATTTTAACCATCTTCCCTGTCCCTGCTGAAGAAAAGCAGGCCCAAACCATGATGCTGCCACCACCATGTTTGACAGTAAGGATGGTGTGTTCAGGGTGATGAGCTGTGTTGCTTTTACACCAAACATAACCTTCTTCCACATGTTTGGTGTGTCTCCCAGGTGGCTTGTGGCAAACTTTAAACAACACTTTTTATGGATATCTTTAAGAAATGGCTTTCTTCTTGCCACTCTTCCATAAAGGCCAGATTTGTGCAATATACGACTGATTGTTGTCCTATGGACAGAGTCTCCCACCTCAGCTGTAGATCTCTGCAGTTCATCCAGAGTGATCATGGGCCTCTTGGCTGCATCTCTGATCAGTCTTCTCCTTGTATGAGCTGAAAGTTTAGAGGGACGGCCAGGTCTTGGTAGATTTGCAGTGGTCTGATACTCCTTCCATTTCAATATTATCGCTTGCACAGTGCTCCTTGGGATGTTTAAAGCTTGGGAAATCTTTTGGTATCCAAATCCGGCTTTAAACTTCTTCACAACAGTATCTCGGACCTGCCTGGTGTGTTCCTTGTTCTTCATGATACTCTCTGCGCTTTTAACGGACCTCTGAGACTATCACAGTACAGGTGCATTTATACGGAGACTTGATTACACACAGGTGGATTGTATTTATCATCATTAGTCATTTAGGTCAACATTGGATCATTCAGAGATCCTCACTGAACTTCTGGAGAGAGTTTGCTGCACTGAAAGTAAAGAGGCTGAATAATTTTGCACGCCCAATTTTTCAGTTTTTGATTTGTTAAAAAAGTTTGAAATATCCAATAAATGTCGTTCCACTTCATGATTGTGTCCCACTTGTTGTTGATTCTTCACAAAAAAATACAGTTTTATATCTTTATGTTTGAAGCCTGAAATGTGGCAAAAGGTCGCAAAGTTCAAGGGGGCCGAATACTTTTGCAAGGCACTGTATATATATATATATATATACATTTTTGTAATAATGACAATTGCAACAATACTTTTATTTTAACTTAATATAATACATATGGGCTTTTGAATGGGTGTTCTTAAGGTGATTCCACTGGTTGATGGTATTTTTTGATTTAGCCGTTTCTGACCTCATGCTTACATCTTTATCACAAATAAGACACCTTGCTTTCCCTGGTGCCAATTCCATGTAATAGTCCCACACTTGTGCTCTGCTTTTCTCTGCCATCTGTAAAACACACACAGCTCTGAAGTGACAATGATACTGAAGAGTCTGTTTAGGAGACAAATACCCTCAACTGTTTGAATAAAAATAGAGTTTAAGTTACCTGTGATGAATGTTGAAAACAAAAACTGTAATTTCTATATGCAGGAAATCCTATTTTAATAATGGACATAAGAAATGACTACCAAAGTGCGAGTCACAATTCCCATGACACCTAGCAAAATCTGAAAAGCGGTTCCTTCATTCATTTATTCCATAGGATATTTTTAGATTCACTTAAAATAAGGTCTGTGTTTCGTGTAGGCTTACACCACCTTGCCAATTTTATAACTGTGTAGATATCCATAGGACAAGGTAACTCTGATCAATATTAGCTAAATATAAGCGAAGATTATTTTTTCTGTAGAGTGGATTTATGAAAATATTTTGACAAACGTTACCTTATCCTAGTGATATTTACACGGGTACTAAAACGCCGAGGCGGTTTAAGCCTGAACGAAACACAGACCTTATCTGAAGTAGATCAAGACATTCTCTATGGAAGACATGAACGGTAAAATAACGAAGGAACCCCTTTTAAGTTCAGCCGCAAGTTATTACAGGAATTATAACGCGTCGACTATTTCGCTCTAAACCATATACCTTTGACTATTACGAGCCTGCGGCTGCCTACCACCCCTCAGTCAGACTGCTCTATCAAATATCAAATCATAGACTTAACTATAATAAACACACAGAAATACGAGCCTTAGGTCAAACCCGGAAACTATCACCTCAAAAACAAAACATTTATTCCGTTCTGTATTTTATCTAACGGGTGGCATCCATGAGTCTAAATATTCCTGTTACATTGCACAACCTTCAATGTTATGTCATAATTACGCAAAATTCTGGCAAATTAGTTCGCAAAGAGCCAGGCGGCCCAAACTGTTGCATATACCCTGACTCTGCGTGCAATGAACGCAAGAGAAGTGAAACAATTTCACCTGGTTAATATTGCCTGCTAACCTGGATTTCTTTTAGCTAAATATGCAGGTTTAAAAATATATACTTGTGTATTGATTTTAAGAAAGGCATTGATGTTTATGGTTAAGTACACATTGGAGCAACGGCAGTCGTTGATTGTTTTTATAAGATAAGTTTAATGCTATCTAGCAACTTACCTTGGCTTACTGCATTTGCGTAACAGGCTCCTCGTGAGGCAGGGGGTTAGAGCGTTGGACTAGTTAACTGTAAGGTTGCAAGATTGGTTCCCCCGAGCTGACAAGGTAAAAATCTGTTGTTCTGCCTCATTCCTAGGCCATCATTGAAAATAAGAATGTGTTCTTAACTGACTTGCCTAGTTAAATAAAGATTGAATAAAGGTGTAAAACATTTTTTTTTAAATGTAGATTTAAAAAAATCGGTGCCCAAAAACACTGATTTCCGAAAACTTGAAATCGGCCATTCCGATTAATCGGTTGACCTCTAGTGTGTATGTGTGTGTGTGTGATTTTCATTCAAGCATGTGTGCAAGAGTGTATGTTTGCTGGGGAGAATAGACTCTCTTCAGGCCAAGGTTTCATTGATGCATAAAAAACATGCAGAAGAAGCATGTAGCATGGAGGAGAAAAAAAGGCAACAGCTCCAGCTCCCTCTCCATCTCCTTCTCACCCTTACTCACACATGCAACCCCAATGAACCATGCCCATGTGTTTGGGAGCATTTGAGTCTTGGATTTCACTTGGCCACGGACATTAGCTGTCAGTCAATCAAGAAAGAGGTTCAACTTCCTCCCACACAAATCTAGCAGTTTTAAAGCTGCAAATCTACATATTTTGCCATGGGCGGAGAGAAGATTTTGCAATTTTATAACTAATTTCATGAAATTCTACTCATTTTGCCATGGGGCAGAGAGAAAAATGTGCAGTTTTACAGCAAATTTCAAGCCAGCAATTTTAAACTAAAAGGTGGAGTGAGGACTAAGTGTTCCAGAACCCTCTAAAGTGCAGAGCTGTCCTCAAAGACAGCAGTCATAACAACAACACAATGACAAAAATATGTTTTCTTTTTTATACTCGGAGAGAGGAAGAAGTAATGACCACGGGGCTGTTTCTTTCTTTCTTTCTTTCGCTGTGCGTGTTCTGACTTGATCCAGTCTCCCGGTCATATGTTTTTGGAGATTCATTATTTATTTGGAGCTCTTTAAAATGCTCAACAAAGCCAAACATCCCGGCTCTCAAAGGTAAAAGCCTGCAGAAATATAATGCTATCGTTATCAATTCTCAACAATGGTCACCAGATTAAAAACAAATCTCAGACAGTGTGTATTATATGAAGGTTAGCTAACTATGCCACGAGCTCATAATACAGGTAAATGCTGTCAGACTTTCTTCACAATAGACCTGAAATGCGAGAATCTTTAGCCTGTCAAATGCACTGCAGTGGATGATATGCCGTCATTTAGCTTAATACAAAGGGAGGCCTTTCAGACAAGCAAACAAGAATTGCATCAATAGGCCAAATTTATGATATTAATACAGCTCTCTCTGTGTAATTATCTTTCTCTTGCTCTACCCCTCTTTCTTTCTTTCTCTCCTATTTCTCTCTCCTGTCTCTCGCTCCCTCCTTTGTCTCTCTCCCTCGCTCTCTCTCTCTTGTCCCCTCTAGCCATCCCCCCATCTCTCTTTCCCTCTCAGGATCACAGGGAGAAGTTCACTCATAATGTCATATTTGATATTGACGGATCCTGATTTTTTTGCTAAGTGGGGATTTGTTGTATTGAGCCCTTTGTCGTCTAATTAAGGTAGGCCTGGCATTTTCAACCAAAGTGACACGAATCAGGGTGAAAATGTCAACCAAAACTGTCAGTAGCGTCATTAGATGACAAACTCCCAATTAAGTCTGAGAAACAAAAAATGGCAATGTAAATAAGCTATCACACCTTGACCAAACCGGCCCCGCGTGTGCATCTGCGTGTGCATCTGCGTGTGCATCTGCGTGTGCATCTGCGTGTGCATCTGCGTGTGCATCTGCGTGTGCATCTGCGTGTGCCATCGTGCGCATGTTGATTTTGTCGATCTCCACCAGACACGATCAAAACCAACTGTGAACAAAATATATTACTTTGGTTACAGGTCGAAACACACAATAATTATTCATGGATATTTATCTAGCTTACTGTTGCTAGTTATTTTGTCCTGGGAGATAAACATTTTTAACCCATTTTGAGTCATGCAAAATCACGTGTTTCTACTCCGACAATTAATCCACAGATAAAAAGGGAATTTCTTTTGGTTAGTTTTCTTTGATTAATCTCTCCTCGTTCATCTTTCAATTACCCACGTGGGTAAGTATGCTCAGGTTAACATATCGGAGGTTAACATTCACAATGTTGCGGGCCAGACAGAATACCAGGGCACGTACTCAGAGCATGTGTTGACCAGCTGGAAAGTCGCTCACTGACATTTTCAACCTATCCCGACCCGGTCTGTCATAACAACTTGTTTCGAGCTGACCACCATAGTCTCCATGACCAAGAACACCAAGGTAACCTGCCTAAATGACTATCGCCCCATAGCACTCACATCTATAGACATGAAAGGCTTTGAAAGTCTGGTCATGGCTCACATCAACACCATCCTCCCAGACCCCCTTGGACCCACTCCAATGTGTATACCACCCCAACAGATCCCCAGGTGAGGTAATCTCTATTTCACTCCACACTGACCTCACCCAGCTGTAAATAAGGAATATCTATGTAAGAAAAGTTTTCATTGACTACAGCTCAGCATTCAACACCATAGTCCAAGCTCATAACCAAGCTCTGGACCCTGGGACTGAACACCTCCCTCTGCAACTGGATCCTGGACTTCCTGGTGTGCCGCCCCCAGGTAGTGAGGGTAAGCAACTACACATCTGCCACGCTGACCATCAACAGGGAGGCTCCTAAAGGGTGTGTGCTTAGTTCCCTCTTGTACTCCCTGTTCACCCACTACTGCGTGGCCACGCATGACTCCGACACCATCATTAAGTTTGCTGCCGACACAATGGTAGTAGGAATGATCCCCAACGACGATGTGGCAGACTAATGGGAGGAGGTCAGAGACCTGGCAGTGTGGTTCCAGGACATCAACCTCTCCCTCAATGTCAGCAAGACAAAGGAGCTGATCGCGGACTAGAGGATACGGAGAGGCAATCATGCTCCCATCCACATTGATGGGGCTGTAATGTAGCGGGTCAACAGCTTCAACTTCCTCGGTGTCCACATCACTAAGGAATTAGCATGGTCCTCATACACCAACACAGTTGTAAATAGGGCACGACAGTGCCTCTTTCCCGTCAAGAGGCTGAACAGATTTGGCAATCAGATCCTCAAAAAGTTCTTCAGCTGCCCCATTGAGAGTATCTTGATTGGCTGCATCACAAATTGGTATGGCAACTGCAAGGCACACGACTGCAAATCACTACAGATGGTGGGGAGTAGGGACCAGTACATCAACGTAGCTCCCTGCCATCCAGGACCTATATTCCAGGCGGTGTCAGAGGAAGGTCCCAAAAATGTTCTACGAATCCAGCCACCCAAGCCATAGTTCTACCTACTACTGCATGGAAAGCGGTAGCAGGGAGAACCAAAAGGAACACCTTTTAACCCCAAGCCATAAGACTGCTAAACAAGACTGCTAAATAGCTAATCAAATGGCTACCCAGACTACCAGCATTGACCCTCTCTTGCACTGACTCTATGCACACACACACTAGACTCTACCCACACACAGACACATACTCAGGGATTTTTCTCAATCAAAAAGGGGCTTAAGTGGTGGGTGTACCAGGGTGTGTGGCAATGAGCGCGGTCGGTCCATTCCGGCGGCTGAATTTTAGAGAAAGTATTAAAGGCCCACCTTTTGGCAGTGTATATAAACATTTTTGTCATTTGTTTTTAAAAATGAATGGAGATGAGATACACTTTTTCAGTTTTAGAGCAAATTTCCTGCAATTCTACATATTCTGTCATGGAGCTGAGATTTAACCTTTTACTACAGTGAGCTAAATCAGGGTCACACAGTGTTTCTTGGTAGTCTTAAACAAATATACTTTGAAAAAAAAGTATACACTTCACACACATGGTGATGGCCTTAAAAAAAATAAGACACCTGCACCATTTCAGATATAGAGGTGAAATTTACATAAAAAAATATGTTTGCATCCCAATAATACACTTTATATACATGAAAGGAGACAGAAAAATAACAACATGTTTGACATAGAAACACCAGATTTTCGGAGGGTTAATTTATTATGAAATTATAAAAAATATTATTAACATTCCACCCATGAGGCCACTAGAGGGTGATTTGGTCATTTGACAGCAGTAAATAGCTAGAGCTAATTTTCTGCAATTCTATGCATTGCCATGACTAATACTGTGTTCGTTTGCACAAACACAATCAAAAAATCAATATTGCTAAATTCATTGTTTTGGGAATTTTCTATTCTCCCTGATTGTCTAGCATTTATTTTGGTGATTGTTAGTTCTAAAATAAATATATAGGTAAATTATCTTCTACAAATACTTTATATCTGCGTTTTTCCAATCCAAAAATGTATAATAAATTACAAATATCCCAACAAATATGGCAATATTTTATTTACACTGATCTTAAGCGTCCTAATTTTTCAAATTTTATTTTTATTTCACCTTTATTTAACCAGGTAGGCTAGTTGAGAACAAGTTCTCATTTGCAACTGCGACCTGGCCAAGATAAAGCAAAGCAGTTCGACACATACAACAACACAGAGTTACAAATGGAATAAACAAAACATACAATCAATAATACAGAAGAAAGATATATATACAGCATGTGCAAATGAGGTAGGATAAGAGAGGTAAGGCAATAAATAGGTCATGGTGACAAAGTAATAACAATATAGCAATTAAACACTGGAATGGTAGGATGTGCAGAAGATGAA
Source organism: Oncorhynchus mykiss (assembly GCF_013265735.2). NCBI lineage: Eukaryota > Metazoa > Chordata > Actinopteri > Salmoniformes > Salmonidae > Oncorhynchus > Oncorhynchus mykiss. The sequence continues at coordinate 20,190,927 of NC_048569.1, read as the reverse complement.
TGTGCAAGTTGAGATACTGGGGTGGAAAGGAGCAAGATAAATAAATAAATACAGTATGGGGATGAGTTAGATTGGATGGGCTATTTACAGATGAGCTATGTACAGGTGCAGTAATCTGTGAGCTAGTGAGGGAGGTAAAAGTCTCCAGCTCTAGAGATTTTTGCAGTTGGTTCCAGTCATTGGACGCAGAGAACTGGAAGGAGAGGCGACTAAAAGATGAATTGGCTTTGGGGGTGACCAGTGAGATATACCTGCTGTAGCGCGTGCTACGGGTGGTTTCTGCTATGGTGACCAGTGAGCTGAGATAAGGAAGTGCTTTACCTAGCAGAGACTTGTAGATGACCTGGAACCAGTGGGTTTGGCGAGTATGAAGCACGGGCCATCCAACGAGATCATACAGGTCACAGTAGTGGGTAGTATATGTTGCTTTGGTGACAAAATGGATGGCACTGTGATAGACTGCATCCAATTTGTTGAGTAGAGTGTTGGAGGCTATTTTGTCAATGACATCGCCGAAGTCAAGAATCGGTAGGATGGTCAGTTTTACGAGGACATGTTTGGCAGCATGAGTGAAGGATGCTTTGTTGCGAAATAGGAAGCCGATTCTAGATTTCATTTTGGATTGGAGATGTTTAATGTGAGTCTGGAAGGAGAGTTTACAATCTAACCAGGCACCTAGGTATTTGTAGTTGTCCACATGTTCTAAGTCAGAACCGTCCAAAGGAGTGATGCTGGACGGGCGGGCAGGTGCGGGCAGCGACCGGTTGAAGAGCATACATTTAGTTTTACTTGCAGTTGGAGGCCACGGAAGGAGGTATACAGAATGGTGTCGTCTGCATAGAGGTGGATCAAAGAATCACCAGCAGTGAGAGCGACATCATTGATGTATACAGAGAAGAGAGTTGGCCCGAGAATTGAACCCTGTGGCACCCCCATAGAGACTGCCAGAGGTCCGGACAACAGGCCCTCCGATTTGACATACTGAACTCTATCAGAGAAGTAGTTGGTGAAACAACCGAGGCAATCATTTGAGAAACCAAGGCTGTTTTGTCTGCCAGTAAGAATGTTGTGGTTGACAGAGTCGAAAGACTTAGCCATGTCGATGAATGCTGCTGCACAGTAATGTCTCTTATCGATGACGGTTATGATTTCGTTTAGGACCTTGAGTGTGGCTGAGGTGCACCCATGACCAGCTTTGGTACCAGATTGCATAGCGGAGAAGGTACGGTGAGATTCGAAATGGTTGGTAATCTGTCTGTTAACTAAATATGCTTAGGCGTTCCGTCCAAGGATTTCAGAGGCAGAAAATGTCCTGATACTTACATTGACACCCCAACACACACACACACACACACAAACACACAAACACACACACACACACACACAAACACACACACACACACACACACACACACACACAATCACACAGACATTCACACTCACCAGCGTATGTGGTGAGTGTGAATGTCTGTGTGAGTGTGTGTGTGTGTGTGTGTGTGTGTGTGTGTGTGTGTGTGTTTGTGTGCTGTCATGTTATGCTTTCATGTTATTACATCGTACCCCTGCACAGTGACTCGGTACTGGTACTCCCAGTATATAGTCATGTTATTACATCGTACCCCTGCACAGTGACTCGGTACTGGTACTCCCAGTATATAGTCATGTTATTACATCGTACCCCTGCACAGTGACTCGGTACTGGTACTCCCTGTATATAGTCATGTTATTACATCGTACCCCTGCACAGTGACTCGGTACTGGTACTCCCAGTATATAGTCATGTTATTACATCGTACCCCTGCACAGTGACTCGGTACTGGTACTCCCAGTATATAGTCATGTTATTACATCGTACCCCTGCACAGTGACTCGGTACTGGTACTCCCTGTATATAGTCATGTTATTACATCGTACCCCTGCACAGTGACTCGGTACTGGTACTCCCAGTATATAGTCATGTTATTACATCGTACCCCTGCACAGTGACTCGGTACTGGTACTCCCAGTATATAGCCATGTTATTACATCGTACCCCTGCACAGTGACTCGGTACTGGTACTCCCAGTATATAGCCATGTTATTACATCGTACCCCTGCACAGTGACTCGGTACTGGTACTCCCAGTATATAGCCATGTTATTTTTACTTGTTATTGTTGTTCATTATTCATTGTGTATTTATTCCTCATTATTATTTATATTTTTTATTTTAATTTGCATATTTAATACAGCATTGCTTGAAAAGGACCCGTGAGTAAGTATTTCACATGTTGCTTATGAAGCATGTGACAAATACAATTTTATTTTCAAATAGAACCAAGTTCTATTTTAGAGCTTGGCTCCGCAGATGCCCATTGATGCGTGAGAGGCAGTTTGGATGAAATTATTGAATAACATGATTGTGTATATTTATTTAGCAACGCTCACACACACAATGTGGCCGGTCTAGTCAGGGTGTTTGTAGGGCATTGATTTATCCACTATTCTACAAACCTTTTCCATCTTCCTAATGAAATCCATTTTGAGTCTCACTTCGTTGTTTCCACGAGAGACACCCAGTTGATTGACATTTCATTGATGATGTTTATACTTCAACTTTTTGTCTCCAAATCACCCAGACGTTTACAGTCTGTGTTTTATGAAGCCTATAAAATATGTGTCATTATCTGCATCCCAAATGACAACTTATTTCCTATGTTATGTACTACAGGGAATATGGTGCCATTTGGGACACACATATTGACAAGCTCTTCCCATGGTTAATGATCAGGGATGTGATCTATTATGAGAGATTGTCAATGGATGACTTGCCTTTAGACTACACTGTGCCCTGTCTCTACACTACAGATTACTGTATGTTTGGGAGCTGTCTTCAAATAGCAAATAACACAAACACAGAAAAAGGAACCTTCACACTATTGTGCTAACCCCAAACACACTGTGCTGGCATATTTTCTGTTCACACATTTTCATGTTCAGCAATTATGGTACAGGCCAGCTCAGTACAGCTTGGTTTTGCTCGACTCTTTTCGACTTAGTAGTGTGAAAAGCCATTAACTGTAGGTAGTATCCCAAATGGCACCCTATTCCCTACATAGTGCAATAATTTTGACCAGAGCCATATTTGCCCTAATGCGGTGCCATTTGGGATGCAGGCAGAGACACACTGTCCACACAGAGACACACTGTCCATACACTGTCCACTGTTCTCTTCAATCATGTAGAGTGTCCCGTCGACCTTCCCAACACCTGCTAAATGGGATCTTCCATTGTCCTAATCACACTAAACTGCTAGTAATCGCTGCATTAAGTGAAGGCTACTTAACAAGCTTAGATAAGCCTTTCAGTAGGCTAGCTTTCCGTCTATTTGTCTCTGTCTGTCCACAAACACACAGAGAGAGAGAGAGAGAGGGTGAGAGAGCGACAGAGAGAGCGAGAGAGAGGGACAGAGAGAGAGGGACAGAGAGAGAGAGAGACAGAGAGAGAGACAGAGAGAGAGAGAGAGAGAGAGGGACAGTGAGAGAGAGAGAGAGAGAGAGAGAGAGAGAGAGAGAGAGAGAGAGAGAGAACACGAGAGAGAAAGAGAGAGGGACAGAGAGAGAGAAAGAGAGAGCTGCGTGCCAATTCTGCCCAATCCCTCTCTCCCAACACCCTACTTCTCTCCCCTACCTCCTTACTCCATCCCTCTCTCCCCTACATCCCTTTCTCCTCTCCTCCCCCCAGCCCTAAGGCCACCCATTTCTCTGGACAGGACAGTGGTAGAGAGGAAGTTTGCATGTTTGATGTTTAATCTACATATGAAGAACAAGAACCCATGGACTGTTCGACATGGAACCACTTTAGAGTTCTACCTGGAGCCAAAAATGGCTCTCCTTTTGGAATCCTTTTTTCTAAGAGTGTACTCTATCACCATCACCACTGAATAGTGTATGGGCCTGCATATAGAACACAGAGGGGAAAGAGAGTCAGACAAACAGACTGACCGGGAGGAGGGGTAGATAGGCGGAACTATAAGAGATAAAAAGAGGAGGTGTAGACAGATGGAGATAGAGAGAGCGGGTGCAAAATGATATATAAGGAGGAATGGTATAAAGGGAGAGAACTGCATTCACATTGTCGATATAAGCCCTGTTTCTGACCTCCTATGTCAGAGGTTATAGAACAGACATGTAGGATGCTGTGTAGGTGCTGCAGTGGTGATGCTAGCTAGCCCCACAGCACCAGAATGTAGAGGTGGGGTTGTGGTGATGCTATCTAGCCCCACAGCAACATAATGTACAGGTGGGGTTGTGGTGATGCCAGCTATCCCCACAGCAACATAATGTACAGGTGGGGTTGTGGAGATGCTAGCTAGCCCCACAGCAACATAATGTACAGGTGGGGTTGTGGAGATGCCAGCTAGCCCCACAGCAACAGAATGTACAGGTGGGGTTGTGGAGATGCCAGCTAGCCCCACAGCAACAGAATGTACAGGTGGGGTTGTCGTGATGCCAGCTAGCCCCACAACAACATAATGTACAGGTGGGGTTGTCGTGATGCCAGCTAGCCCCACAGCAACAGAATGTACAGGTGGGGTTGTGGAGATGCTAGCTAGCCCCACAGCAACAGAATGTACAGGGGGGTTGTCGTGATGCCAGCTAGCCCCACAGCAACAGAATGTACAGGTGGGGTTGTGGAGATGCTAGCTAGCCCCACAGCAACAGAATGTACAGGGGGGTTGTCGTGATGCCAGCTAGCCCCACAGCAACAGAATGTACAGGTGGGGTTGTGGAGATGCTAGCTAGCCCCACAGCAACAGAATGTACAGGTGGGGTTGTGGTGATGCTAGCTATTTCCACAGCGGCAGACCAACAGATAATGGTGGTTATTTCACAAAGGTCACGTCAGCCAGTACCTGTGATAACACTAAGCACACAGAGGACAGGCTTTCTCTCACACCCTGGCTCCAAGCTTATCTGGCCTATTTCCTCATGCCTAGGGGGACTCTACCCTGATATTTACACACATACACACACACATGGCTGTCATAAGGGATAAGCTGATAACCTTCGTCTGACCTCCCATTCCATTTTTTAATCTTGTCTTAAAATTCGATTCACTATCTTTCCTCCTCTGTCTGTTTCTCATTCTGCATTTCTCATTCTTTCTCTACTACCAAGTTAATTTTCCTCCCCCGTCTACCTGTCTACCCACCAGGCACGTCAGAGTGTGAGAGAATAGGTAGGAATGATGCAAAACACCTCTAGGCCTCTGTGCCTCTGTGCTAGACATGGCTATCATTCTGTGTATACAGGACTGCTGCAAGGTGCAATACAAGTTACACCATCACCCAAACAAACACTAATCATATGAGGTTATGGGTGTATAGAAGGTAAACATATTTAGGATGAAAATAAACTATACATTGGGTCAGTACAATTGTGAACAACCACTTTGTCTAAGAATTTAGACTGAAATCTTTACCTTTCATCCCTCCCACATCCACAGACAGACATCAGAATACATCTAGGATTGTATTTTCTTTCTTCAAAACCATAAACTATCAAGGTATACATCATTGATGAGAATGCGAGGCAGATAGAGGCATTGAAAAGCACACTGAGCATGGTTCCAAATGCACTCTGGTCACCAAATGAAGGGCTACAAACTACACACAATCATACATTCAATCTCAAACTTTTACATTTCAGTTCTTATAAGAATTTAATATTTTAGAGCGATTGCAGTACTTTTATAAAAGCACAATTTGACAATGCAGCCCGATGCAGCACTCTGATAGATCTGCTCTCATCCATTATTAAGATTGCCTTCATTTTTAGTCTCCTCCTTTTAGCAAATAAAATAATAATAATAGAATATATTACACTATTACCTAAACCATTCCAATGGAATAAAGCATATTTATTTACTGAAAAAGGTAGATGGACTGCTCTATAGGTTACTCTGTTTGAGTGAGCGTGGGGGCGTCCACATGTGCAGTGCTTTCAGAAAGTATTTATACATCTTGGCTCATTTCAAATGTTGTTGCATTACAGCCTGAATTTACATAAGTATTCACACCCATGCATCAATGTTAGAATCACCTTTGGCAGTGATTACAGCTGTCAATCATTCTGGGTAAGTCTCTAAGAGCTTTGCACACATGGATTGTACAATATTTGCAAATGATTATTTTTCAAATTGTTCAAGCTCTGTCTAGTTGTTTGTTGATCATTGTTAGACAGTGATTTTCAAGTCTTGCCATAGATTTTCAAGCCAATTTAAGTCAATATTATAACTAGGCCAATCAGTAACATTCAATGTCGTCTAGGTAAGCAACTCCAGTGTATATTTGGCCTTGAGTTTTAGATTATTGTCCTGTTGAAAGGTGAATTTCACTCCCAGTGTTGGAAAGCAGACAACATTTTCATTTTTTTCTCTTAAAAAAACTCCCTAGTCCTTGCTGATGACAAGCATACCCATAACATGATGCAGCCACCACCATGCTTGAAAATATGAAGAGTGGTACTCAGTGATGTGTTACGTTGGATTTGCCACAAACATAACAGTTTGCATTCAGGACATGAAGTTAATTTATTTGCCACATTTCTTGAAATGTTACCTTAGTGCCTGATTGTAAACTTGATGCATGTTTTAGAATATTTTTACTGTACAGGCTTTCCTCTTTTCACTCTGTCATTTAGGTTAGTATTGTGGAGTAACTACAATGTTGTTGATCCATCCTCAGATTTCTTTTTTCACAGCCATTAAACTCTGTAACTATTTTAATGCCACCATTGGCCTCGTGGTGAAATCCTTCCTCTCCAGCAACTTGAGTTAGGATGGACGCCAATATCTTTGTAGTGACTGGGTGTATTGATACACCACTCAAAGTATAATTAATAACTTCACCATGCTCACAGGAATATTAAACGTCTGCTTTATTTTATTATTACCCATCTACCAATAGGTGCCCTTCTTTGCAAGGCATTGGAAACCTCCCTGGTCTTTGGTTGAATCTGTGTTTGAAATTCACTGCTCGACTGAGGGACATATTTTATGTGCAGGGTAAAGAGATGAGGTAATCATAAAAAAATCATGTTAAGAACTATTGCTATTGCTAAGCCTTAGTGCTATTGTAAACTGGTTACAAACATAATTAGAACAATAAAAATACATGTTTTTTCATACCCGTGGTATACGGTCTCATATACCACAGCTTTCAGCCAATCATCATTCAGGGCTCTAATAAGTTTATAATACTTATTAACTCAAGACACTTCAGCTTTTCATTTTCCATTAATTTCTAAACATTTATAAAAACAAATTATACTTTGATATTATTCGGTATTGTGTTGTTAGATTCTGGATGAAACTTGGGACATTGTTATACTCTGAAGCATAGTCTATAAAGGAGTGAAAAAGACTGGCTTTTACATCACAAGTTAATGGATATCTGTAAGAGACAGATGACTGTGGAATGTGTTAGGGGAGACGTGTGGAGATCTTTGGATTAGGCCTCAAGGGGGTTGAGGTCAGGTCAGTTTCCCTTAAGGGAGAAACAATGGTTTATTATCCTATCATTTCGTCTTCCTGTCAGACCATAAAATATGTTAGGATTGGAGAGAAGGAGGAGTGTCAAATTGGAGTATATATACTTGTGGTGGTGGAAACATGTGATGTCTGATTGCAGCTGTATCGACCCTTTGGGAAGAATTAAACCTGGTTAAGCTTCTCTAGTGTCCGTGAGTTATTTACTCGGGTTATTTTTTTCAAACAGTTGGCCACAATATTCTATCAAACCAAAGAATTCAGATTAGTGGAACAGGAGCCGGCATAAGAAATAAGGTAGGCATAGTTCCTATACCTGTTACCATTCATTTTGACATCTTGGGGAGATGAGAATCGTAGAGTGAATAATTATAGAATACGGACCTAGGAAGCCTGAGTTTATTCCAAAGGCCCGTTATGTTATGACCGGAAGTAGATTTATGGTATAGGGTATGTCCCGGAAGGTAAGCCCGCACAGGTTGGTACCTGTTTTGAGGCTAAGTCCTAGGGGTTCAATCCTGAGTGGGTTAGTTCCTGTGACTACTATAAGAACAGGATGAGGCCCGGAAGGTAAGACTGAGCAGTTTAGAATCTGCAAAACGTAAGTCATAGGGGGAAAATCCTGAGCGGGGTCGGTTCCCTTCATAACCTACAGTTGAAGTCAGAAGTTTATATACACCTTAGCCAAATACATTTAAACTCAGTTTTTCACAATTCCTGATATTTAATCAGAGTAAAAATTCCATGTCTTAGGTCAGTTAAGATCACCACTTTATTTTAAGAATGTGAAATGTCAGAATAATAGTAGAGAGAAATGTTAATTTCAGCTTTTATTTATTTCATCACAATCCCAGTGGGTCAGAAGTTTAAATACACTCAATGAGTTTTTGGTAACATTGCCTTTAAATTCTTTAAATGTTAAATAGGATTGAGGTCAGGGCTTTGTGATGGCCACTCCAATACCTTGACTTTGTTGTCCTTAAGCAATTCTGTCACAACTTTGGAAGTATGCTTGGGGTCATTGTCCATTTGGAAGACCCATTTGCGACCAAGCTTTAACTTCCTGACTGATGTCTTGAGATGTTGCTTCAATATATCCACATCATGTTCCTGCCTCATGATGCCATCTATTTTGTGAAGTGCACCAGTCCCTCTTATAGCAAAGCACCCCCACAACATGATGCTGCCACCCCCATGCTTCACGGTTGGGATGGTGTTCTTTGGCTTGCAAGCATCCTCATTTTTCTTCCAAACATAACAATGGTCATTATGGCCAAACAGTTCTATTTTGTTTCATCAGAACAGAGGACATTTCTCCAAAAAGTACAATCTTTGTCCCCATGTGCAGTTGCAAACCATAGTCTGGCTTTTTTATGGCGGTTCTGGAGCAGTGGCTTTTTCCTTGCTGAGCGGCCTTTCAGGTTATGACAATATAGGACTCGCTTTACTGTGGATATAGATACTTTTGTACCTGTTTCCTCCAGCATCTTCAGAAGGTCCTTTGCTGTTGTTCTGGGATTGATTTGCACTTTTCGCACCAAAGTACGTTCATCTCTAGGAGACAGAACACGTCTCCTTCCTGAGCGGTATGACGGCTGAGTTGTCCCATGGTGTTTATACTTGCGTACTATTGTTTGTACAGCTGAACGTGGTACCTTCAGCCGTTTGGAAATTGCTCCCAAGGATCAACCAGACTTGTAGAGGTCTACAATTTTTTGGGCTGATTTCTTTAGATTTTCCCATGATGTCAAGCAAAGAGGCAGTGAGTTTGAAGGTAGGCCTTGAAATACATCCACAGGTAAACCCACAAATGACTCAAATGATGTCAATTAGCCTATCAGAAGCTTCTAAAGCCATGACATCCTTTTCTGGAATTTTCCAAGTTGTTTAAAACTTCCTATGGCTGGGGGCAGTATTGAGTAGCTTGGGTGAATAAGGTGCCCAGAGGTGCCCAGAGTAAACTGCCTGCTACTCAGTCCCAGTTGCTAATATATGCATAGTATTAGTATATTTGGGTATACCAGAACTCATATGGCAGGCAAAATCCTGAGAAAAAATCCAACCAGTAAGTGGGAAATCTGAGGTTGGTCGTTTTCCAACTCATTCCCTATTGAAGATACAGTGGTATATTGGTCATGTTGTACTTCCTAAGGCTTCCACTAGATGTCAACAGTCTTTAGAACCTGGTTTGATGCTTCTACTGTGAAGTGGGGGTGAATGAGAGGGGAATGAGTCAGAGGTCTGCCAGAATGCCTTGAGCTCGTGATGCTCATTCACGTGAGAGCGAGCTCTGTTCCATCGCAATTCTACAGACAAAAGAATACTCCGGTTGGAACATTTTTGAAGATTTATGATAAAAACATCCTAAAGATTGATTCTATACATCGATTGACATGTTTCTACGGACTGTAACAGAACTTTTGGAATTTTCGTCTGCTCGTGCATCATGAAGTTGGATTACTGGGCTGAACACGCTAACAAAAAGGAGGAATTTGGACATAAATGATGGACATTATCAAACAAAACAAACATTTATTGTGGAACTGGGATTCCTGGGAGTGCATTCTGATGAAGATCATCAAAGGTAAGTTAATATTTATAATGTTATTTTTGACTTTTGTTGACTGCACAATATGGCGGATATCTTTTTGGCTTGTTTGGTCTCTGAGCGCCGTACTCAGATTATTGCCTTGTTTGCTTTTTACGTAAAGCTTTTTTGAAATATGACACAGCGGTTGCATTAAGGATCTAAAGTTAATCTAAAGTTCCATGTATAACACTTGTATTTTCATCAACATTTATAATTAGTATTTCTGTAAATTGATGTGGCTCTCTGCAAAATCACCGGATGTTTTTGGAACTATGGCTGTTTTTCTGTGATTTGGCTCTGACCTAACATAATCGTTTGTGGTGCTTTCGCCGTAAAGCCTATTTGAAATCGGAAACTGTGGTGGGATTAACAAGAAGTGTATCTTTTAAATTGTTTGAAATACTTGTATGTCTGAGGAATTTAAATTATGAGATTTCTGTTTTGAATTTGGCGCCCTGCACTTTCACTGGCTGTTGTCATATCGATCTCGTTAGCAGGATCTTAGCCTTAAGATGTTTTAAATGCAGAGTCAACTTAGTGTAAGTCAACTTCTGACATCTCTGGAATTGTGATACAGTGAATTATAAGTGAAATAATCTGTCTGTAAACAATTGTTGGAAAAATGACTTTGTGGAGTGGTTGAAAAACAAGTTTTAATGACTCCAACCTAAGTGTATGTAAACTTCCGACTTCAACTGTATAACGGGGTAAGAACCCACACGCAGTGGCCATGACGCAGCGAGTTGTGTGAGTGTGTATGACTGTTTGGACAATATTAGTCTGTATCAGTAGCAATAAAGAGAGAATTTGGTTCAAGCCTATGGGGACAGATTATGTGAATCAATAAACAATAGTGTAAACCAGCACCAAAAGGGTACAAAAGTGTTCAAATTAATAATAGGCTAGACTGTTATTACATAACGTCGTTGGGGGGGTGACGCCTAGTCAATAAAACTGAAATGGCTTCTAGAGGCCAGGATACTCCCGGGGAGGGAGGAGTAGAAAGGGAAAATGTTACCATAGAGGCACTAAAAAAGCATATAATCAAAACCAAGAATCAAATAAATGGCGGGGAAAATTGGACAAAATTGGAACACATTTTCTGGTAGATGGAAAGTTTAAAACCAGCCAAGAGTGTATGGATGCAATCGTAATGTAGAACACTGAAATCAGAGAATGGTCCAAACCACAATACGCATGCATCCTAATCACAGCATTTTATCAGCAGTGGATAAAACTAGAAAAAGAGAAAAATAAAGATCTGCGAGGTAAAATGGAGCAGGCAGTAGACAAGAATGAGGCGACAAATAAAAAACTAGGAATATCTGAAGGGCATGCACATAGATTAGATGAACAGAAACCTAAATACCTAAAAGAGTTAGAGAAAGACCTTGAGGATAGGCAAAACCAAATGAAACAACTCAGTGTTACGCTTCAACAGTATCAGAATACGTGTGGAGGAGTATATGCAATTGCAACTCCTCCGCCATTCGCCCCATGGTGAAACAGGTCACAACTAGTGGGCCACCATTATACCCCTCTCTTAAAGAGGACAAAGGGTGATATGGGTAGTCAGAGGCAGGGTACAGGCACATTACGAGTCCGGACATAGTAGTCCTGGACTGGATAGTTGATCAGCATGATCCAGGTAATCATTTAGAGGTGCAACCAGTGCGACTCCCGTTACATATTATCCGGGACAAATAGTTTGACCCTATTTCATTTGGCGCGCAGCCCCAAGTACGATTACAAATTCAGCATCACCATCAGCCACTGAGTGTGAGTAAAATGTGTAGTATTATGAAGAGGCACCAGATCCAGTAGGGGAGGGGAGGGGAGGGACAGGAATTGATCAGATTCTTGAGCGGACAAGGTAGAATTTTTGGGATCCATGCTGATGATTACGATCATATTGTACACTTACTTCTGCCAAGCCATGTTGCCAACACTCGCACAGGGACATAGAACGTTGGGAATGTATTGTTTCGACCAGATGCTAGTAAAATTAGTAACTGTACTCAGGGTACGAAAGAAGGAGTATGCGATTATGTGGATTGGATGGATGATGCATTGCGTACTAACCTGACAATGGGGATAGATATGATCAAAATGTAGGAATTTGTACGTATCAAAATGGCTACTGCAAGGGTAGTAGATCAGCATTCTCACTGGGATGAAATAGTGCAAGCGGCATTGAGAGTAGAATCTAATTCCGCTTTTCTCTGCAGCAATACGAGTGGTTAATGCTGTCACAGAGAAAGTCTCTAATAGTGGGTTTGATGGCCAAGGGAAGATAAGGAGACAGAGAGGAAAGGGTAGCGACCCTGTGATAAGGCACAAGGGGTTAGCTCCCTGTTTTAGGTGTGGGGCTATTGGGCATTGGAAAAATTAGTGTAGGGTGGTACTGGAACCTGCTGCCATAGAAGGAAATGCCGCTGTACAAGCGTTTGCATCTTTGTCAAAAGAGCAGCAGCAGACCATCTTGAAAGCAGCTAGACAGGAACACTTTGCATAGAAGTACATGGCTTTTATGTTTTAATGTGAAGGAAGATGTAGGAGGTCACGTCTCGCACAACTTTCTAATAGATACAGGCGCTCAAATATCACTGATTCCTTACAAATGAAAAGTTGGCTAAATTTGCGACAGGGAAAAGTATCACATTCAGCGGGGTAACAGGGGCACAATCTAAGGTGATAAAATTATTACCTATGTCATTAAACATAGGACCAGTAACAATACCATGATCATTTTACATGGTGAAGAGGTTAAACCAAGGCCTCGTACCCTTTAAAGGGTTAATAAATTGTGTTATGATAAACTCCTCTTAGGAGACCTCCATGTGTGTGTTAACACCTGTTTTGAGTGGTGTGCCCTTCAGACACTATCAGAAGGCAGAAACTGCCTACTCTCATACTCATCCTGTCTGGGCTCTACCTGGCTGTCTGAGGTTCTGAGAATACGACTGGTTTCCGGAGAACACAAGGCTGCCGCAGGCCTGATGAAAACAGCCACCTGTCAGAGGATGCTTATACTCGTTCACCTTGTTATGACCCTATACTTGTGACGAAAGGTCAAGTTTCGGTCAAACGCACTTATGAGCTTTTAATTGCTGATAAGATGGTTGCTGCTTTCATCGGGTGGTTAGATTTATTAAAAAGTTGTTGCCAGGGAAAGTCATGCAAGGGAAACTGGGGAGGCTATATAAGTCTTAGGCACTTTGCAGAACCTGGGGAGAGCTATCATATACTGTACTCTGTACCAACTTCTGCCGACAATTGTATTACTTAAGGAGAATTTTAATACCTAAACAAAGAGTCTGTGTTTCCTTTCTACTACCAATATATATAAGTTTGATAATTATATAGACCTGATCATCTGTTGAAGAAATTGAACAACAATGGATACGGGAATAGAACCGATTTTGGGGTTGGATAATCTTTGCGAGATGCCGGGAGAATGGATTCTGAAAGGTAACAAAATAAAATTGGCAGTAAGAACGGCAACAGCCAAACAATTGTTGTTTCAGGACCATCCGCTATGGGCAAAAGATGCATTAGATTGTGGTCTAATCAAAGGTTGCAAGCCTGTTGTGGTTGAGGGAGAACCGCCACCACCAATGAAGCAATACCCTATTAAACCGGAGGCTGAAAAATCGGTGGCGGAGGACCTTCCAATATTACTTGAACATGGCAAAGTGTTCCGCGGACCAGCTCGATGCAACAGCCCTTTATACCCAGTGAAAAAGGGACTAAAATGGCGTATTACTGTGGATTTTTGCGGCATAAACAAACATGCAATGAAAATCACACCAGAGGTAGCAGATTTGGCAGATCTATTGGCATCTATTCCCTCAGACTCAGAATGGTGCAGTGTGTTAGACATGAAAAACGGATTTTGGTCTGTGCCAGTGGCTGAGGAGTCACGACACTGGTTCGTTCGGGTTCTGTCGCCAGGGGGAGTAATATACGTGGGATAGGGCACTGTTGGGATTTACGAATAGACCCACTTGGTATCATTCTGCATTGAAACAACCATTAAAAGGCTGTCAATTTGAAGGTTCTGTGTTGGTACAATACGTGAATGATTTGTTACAGTGAGGGAAAAAAGTATTTGATCCCCTGCTGATTTTGTACGTTTGCCCATTGACAAAGAAATGATCAGTCTATAATTTTAATGGTAGGTTTATTTGAACAGTGAGAGACAGAATAACAACAAAAATGTTATAAATTGATTTGCATTTTAATGAGGGAAATAAGTATTTGACCCCTCTGCAAAACATGACTTAGTACTTTGTGTCAAAACCCTTGTTGGCAATCACAGAGGTCAGACGTTTCTTGTAGTTGGCCACCAGGTTTGCGAACATCTCAGGAGGGATTTTGTCCCACTCCTCTTTGCAGATCTTCTCCAAGTCATTAATGTTTCAAGGCTGACGCTTGGCAACTCAAACCTTCAGCTCCCTCCACAGATTTTCTATGGGATTAAGGTCTGGAGACTGGCTAGGCCACTCCAGGACCTTAATGAGCTTCTTCTTGAGCCACTCCTTTGTTGCCTTGGCCGTGTGATTTGGGTCATTGTCATGCTGGAATACCCATCCACAACCCATTTTCAATGCCCTGGCTGAGGGAAGGAGGTTCTCACCCAAGATTTGATGGTACATGGCCCCGTCCATCTTTGATGCGGTGAAGTTGTCCTGTCCCCTTAGCAGAAAAACACCTCCAAAGCATAATGTTTCCACCTCCATGTTTGACGGTGTGGATGGTGTTCTTGGGGTCATAGGCAGCATTCCTCTCCTCCAAACACGGCGAGTTGAGTTGATGCCAAAGAGCTCCATTTTGGTCTCATCTGACCACAACACTTTCACACAATCATTCAGATGTTAATTGGCAAACTTCAGACAGCATGCATATGTGCTTTCTTGAGCAGGGGGACCTTGCGGGTGCTGCAGGATTTCAGTCCTTCACGGCGTAGTGTGTTACCAATTGTTTTCTTGGTGACTATGGTCCCAGCTGCCTTGAGATCACTGACAAGTAGTAGTAGTGGTTCTGGGCTGATTCCTCACCGTTCTCATGATCATTGGAACTCCACGAGGTGAGATCTTGCATGGAGCCCCAGGCCGAGGGAGATTGACAGTTCTTTTGTGTTTCTTCCATTTGCGAATAATCGCACCAACTATTGTCACCTTCTCACCAAGCTGCTTGGCGATGGTCTTGTAGCCCATTCCAGCCTTGTGTAGGTCTACAATCTTGTCCCTGACATCATTGGAGAGCTCTTTGGTAATGGCCATGGTGGAGAGTTTGGAATCTGATTGATTGCTTCTGTGGACAGGTGTCTTTTTTTATACAGATAACAACAGATTAGGAGCATTCCCTTTATGAGTGTGGACCTAATCTCAGCTCGTTACCTGTATAAAAGACACCTGGGAGACAGAAATCTTTCTGATTGAGAGGGGGTCAAATACTTATTTAACTCATTAAAATGCAAAACAAAATTATAACATTTTTGTCATGAGTTTTTCTGGATTTCTTTGTTGTTAGTCTGTCTCTCACTGTTCAAATAAACCTACCATTAAAATTATAGACTGATGATTTCTTTGTCAGCGGGCAAACGTACAACCCATATCGCTCTCATAGAACAGAGGCCATAAATCTCTGAGTTTGTAAACCTCACGGTGAATGTTTTGTTTTCATTGTTCGTTAATTTATAAGTAACTTCTACGTTTATGTAAATTGAACATTAGGAAGCTATTGTTCCGGACGGGGGACTTTTAGATTCTGGGTGAAACTTGGGACATTGTTAAACTCAGAAGCATAGTATATAAAGGAGTGAAAGAGACTGGTTTTTACATCAGAAGTTAATGGTTATCTGTAGGAGACAGATGGCTGTGGAATGTGTTAGGGGAGACGGGTGGAGATCTTTGGATTAGGCCTCAAGGGGGTTGAGGTCAGGTCAGTTTCCCTTAAGGGAGAAACAATGGTTTATTATCCTATCATTTCGTCTTCCTGTCAGACCATAAAAGATGTTAGGATTGGAGAGAAGGAGGAGTGTCAAATTGGAGTATATATACTTGTGGTGGTGGAAACATGTGATGTCTGATTGCAGCTGTATCGACCCTCTGGGAAGAATTAAACCTGGTTAAGCTTCTCTAGTGTCCGTGAGTTATTTACTCTAAAAAATAAGAACCTAACAGTGTGTAGATCAGTGACAGAAAATCTAATTGTAGTACATGTAAAATGCAGGCTGTAACACAACAACACATGGAAAAAGTCAGGGAAGGGGTTTGGATACATTCTGAAGGCACTGCATGTGTCTGATTGCATGAATGTTGTTTGAATGTTTTAATCCCATGTGTTTCTGAATGTCGATAAGAAGCTGGACGAAAGTAACGCAGGACGGAAGTAACTCGCCAATTTTCTCGCCCAATAACACAGAAGCTAGACTGACTTAACAACACGTGCCTAATGTGGAATACCTCCAAAAAATCAGCACGATCCGACAACATTCACGCAAGTTATCAACAAAAGTTGTTTTTTAGTTGTAGAGATGTTTATTTTAAGGTTCCAAACACGTTATTTTCCGAACCCATATAGTGACTAAATGGCAGCATAGGTTTCAAGTATCTTGCTAGCTAGTCTTGGGTGTTATCCTGGGAGAAGTTACAGGAGAGAGGGATAGGGAAGAGGTAACATTGGTTGGGCTAAGCATTAATAGTCATTGAAAATAGTGAAAAAACATCTACTACATTTCCATGAACGTTTGATGAGGAAATTATGGTTAATGTAGCTATTGTGTGATAGATTTTAGTCTGACAAATATTGTAAGGCAAAATGGTTCATTTTCATAAATATCAAACCTATAGCCTTATTTATTGACTCGACAGAAACATGAAGTGTTCCTTCTTCACCGGTTCGCCTCTATGTTTACAGTTTGGCTACTACAGTGCCTTGCGAAAGTATTCGGCCCCCTTGAACTTTGCGACCTTTTGCCACATTTCAGGCTTCAAGCATAAAGATATAAAACTGTATTTTTTTGTGAAGAATCAACAACAAGTGGGACACAATCATGAAGTGGAATGACATTTATTGGATATTTCAATTTTTTTTAACAAATCAAAAACTGAAAAATTGGGCGTGCAAAATTATTCAGCCCCCTTAAGTTAATACTTTGTAGCGCCACCTTTTGCTGCGATTACAGCTGTAAGTCGCTTGGGGTATGTCTCTATCAGTTTTGCACATCGAGAGACTGACATTTTTTCCCATTCCTCCTTGCAAAACAGCTCGAGCTCAGTGAGGTTGGATGGAGAGCATTTGTGAACAGCAGTTTTCAGTTCTTTCCACAGATTCTCGATTGGATTCAGGTCTGGACTTTGACTTGGCCATTCTAACACCTGGATATGTTTATTTTTGAACCATTCCATTGTAGATTTTGCTTTATGTTTTGGATCATTGTCTTGTTGGAAGACAAATCTCCGTCCCAGTCTCAGGTCTTTTGCAGACTCCATCAGGTTTTCTTCCAGAATGGTCCTGTATTTGGCTCCATCCATCTTCCCATCAATTTTAACCATCTTCCCTGTCCCTGCTGAAGAAAAGCAGGCCCAAACCATGATGCTGCCACCACCATGTTTGACAGTAAGGATGGTGTGTTCAGGGTGATGAGCTGTGTTGCTTTTACGCCAAACATAACGTCTTGCATTGTTGCCAAAAAGTTCAATTTTGGTTTCATCTGACCAGAGCACCTTCTTCCACATGTTTGGTGTCTCCCAGGTGGCTTGTGGCAAACTTTAAACGACACTTTTTATGGATATCTTTAAGAAATGGCTTTCTTCTTGCCACTCTTCCATAAAGGCCAGATTTGTGCAATATACGACTGATTGTTGTCCTATGGACAGAGTCTCCCACCTCAGCTGTAGATCTCTGCAGTTCATCCAGAGTGATCATGGGCCTCTTGGCTGCATCTCTGATCAGTCTTCTCCTTGTATGAGCTGAAAGTTTAGAGGGACGGCCAGGTCTTGGTAGATTTGCAGTGGTCTGATACTCCCTCCATTTCAATATTATCGCTTGCACAGTGCTCCTTGGATATTTTTAGATTGGGAAATCTTTTTGTATCCAAATCCGGCTTTAAACTTCTTCACAACAGTATCTCGGACCTGCCTGGTGTGTTCCTTGTTCTTCATGATGCTCTCTGCTCTTTTGACGGACCTCTGAGACTATCACAGTGCAGGTGCATTTATACGGAGACTTGATTACACACATGTGGATTGTATTTATCATCATTAGTCATTTAGGTCAACATTGGATCATTCAGAGATCCTCACTGAACTTCTGGAGAGAGTTTGCTGCACTGAAAGTAAAGGGGCTGAATAATTTTGCATGCCCAATTTTTCAGTTTTTGATTTGTTAAAAAAGTTTGAAATATCCAATAAATGTCGTTCCACTTCATGATTGTGTCCCACTTGTTGTTGATTCTTCACAAAAAAATACAGTTTTATATCTTTATGTTTGAAGCCTGAAATGTGGCAAAAGGTCGCAAAGTTCAAGGGGGCCGAATACTTTTGCAAGGCACTGTATACATACGGTATGTGTCTATAGCATCTGTGTGTGTGTGTGTCTTTATGTATGTGTGTGTGTGTATGTCCACATACTGTATGTATGGTTGTACTTGATATTCAAGTCCGTAGGTAGCTTATGAAACATCTCCTGACTGATACATGTCTCACCCTCCACACTTCACTCTTTCTAACACTCTCCACCCTGACCCCTCTACACATCACTGTCTAACACTATCCATCCTGACCCCTCTATACATCAGTCTAACACTCTCTACCTTGACCCTATACACATCACGGTCTAACACTCTCCACCCTGAGCCCTCTACACATCACTCTGTCTAGCACTCTCCACCCTGACCCTCTACACATCAATGTCTAACACTCTCCACCCTGACCCTCTACACATCAATCTGTCTAGCACTCTCCACCCTGACGCTGTACACATCATTCTGTCTAACACCATCCACCCTGACCCTCTACACATCATTCTGTCTAACACCATCCACCCTGACCCTCTACACATCAATCTGTCTAACACTCTCCACACTGACACTCTACACATCACTCTGTCTAGCACTCTCCACCCTGACGCTGTACACATCATTCTGTCTAACACCATCCACCCTGGGCACTCACACTTCACACTTCACAGTAAGAACACTACAGAGAGGGGAAGTTGCAGGAGAGGAGAGAGAAGGTTTGAAGGTCATGAAGAGAGCAAAATAGAAGGGGATAGAGGGCAGGAATGCAGGAATTAGATTAAAAAGAGTGAAAGAGAAGGACCAAGCAGGGCTGTGTGAGGGATGGTGAGAGGGAGGCAGAGAGAGGAGGAGAGGTACATGTGACAGGTCTTCTCTACCCCTAGATGTAACATAGTGTATTTTATGTGTCACCATATCTCCTGACTGTGAGACAGGCTGTAAGACAGACAGCCAGACAGGCCACTCTGCCTCTGTGGCTCTCTGTCCCCTTGGTCTGACACATTAGAGAATGGAGAAATACTACAACAATTACCCCAGAGAGCCTTCTCTGTCCCCTTCTCCATCACCAACTCAACCCTCGCTCTCTCTCCCTTTTTCTCTCCTCTCCTTTATTCTCTCTCTCCTCCTCTCTCCTCTCTCACATCAAACAGCACATCTCTGTATATCCCTATAGTCCTCTTTTACCTGTCACTCCTTCGCTTACAACTTCCCCATCTTTGTCTCCCCCCCCCCTTCTCTCTCTCTCTCTCTCTCTGAGCCTAAAGATGGTAATGAGGTAAAAAGTGTCCAACCAGAAACCAGGCCTGAAGTGAGTATGTCACTAGTGTGGAACTAATAGACAGACCTGTCTAGAATTCATTACAATATATTTCAACCCTGACAAATACTATAAGGTAACTACTCTAAAGAACAACACAATTACTATTTTGAAGAGTGAGCCATTCCAGTATATACCCTGCAGTGTGTTTGAGCCATTCCAGTAGAGACCGTACAGTGTGTTTGAGCCATTCCAGTAGAGACCCTACAGTGTGTTTGAGCCATTCCAGTATATACCCTGCAGTGTATTTGAGCCATTCCAGTAGAGACCCTGCAGTGTGTTTGAGCCATTCCAATATATACCCTGCAGTGTGTTTGAGCCATTCCAGTAGAGACCCTACAGTGTGTTTGAGCAATTCCAGTAGAGACCCTACAGTGTGTTTGAGCCATTCCAGTAGAGACCCTACAGTGTGTTTGAGCCATTCCAGTAGAGACCCTACAGTGTGTTTGAGCCATTCCAGTAGAGACCCTACAGTGTGTTTGAGCCATTCCAGTAGAGACCCTGCAGTGTGTTTGAGCCATTCCAGTATATACCCTGCAGCGTGTTTGAGCCATTCCAGTATATACCCTGCAGTGTGTTTGAGCCATTCCAGTATATACCCTACAGCGTGTTTGAGCCATTCCAGTAGATACCCTGCAGTGTGTTTGAGCCATTCCAGTAGAGACTCTACAGTGTGTTTGAGCCATTCCAGTATATACCCTGCAGTGTGTTTGAGCCAATCCAGTATATACCCTGCAGTGTGTTTGAGCCAATCCAGTATATACCCTGCAGTGTGTTTGAGCCATTCCAGTAGATACCCTGCAGTGTGTTTGAGCCATTCCAGTAGATACCCTGCAGTGTGTTTGAGCCATTCCAATATATACCCTGCAGTGTGTTTGAGCCATTCCAGTAGATACCCTGCAGTGTGTTTGCTGGCTATGCAGTTAGAATGTTTTGATAGTGAATCTTGCAGGGGAATTTGAGGTGGGAAAAAGTGATGGCTTGATTTCTTTCTTGTTTTCACATTTTCTGTCCGTTCAGCTGGTCGGCAGACTGGAAGACAGGAATGGCCATCACAGCCCCCAGCTATAGATCATTCCCAGATGTCCATTACATGAAGCCATAATGGTAGGAAGCACACACACACGCACAGACACAGACGCATGCACACGCACACAGATACACACACCGCCCCACATACACCCCACCCCTGCACACCATCAATCTCCTGTGTTCTGCACTGAACTTGAACTCAGACACAGACATGATAGAAGGCATCTTACTAGACCTAGTGCTAAAATCCCTCGAATACTAAACATTAGTATGTGCTGTAGATGGCCTCTACACTGTGACATCCCACATAAAAAAAAACACTACAGTACTTACATAGAATTCTGTAGTAAACCGTAGTATACTGTAGAATACTATAGTGCACACTGTATTATCCCTCTATCATGTGTAGTACTTAGTATATAACTTTGTAATATACTGTAGAATACTGTAATAAATCCTACAGTATTAGCCACAAAAAACACTGTTGTAAATACTATAGAAATGTCCTCACAGTCTGCAAAAACACAAAAATTGTTGCTGGTAAAAAATACAGCATTTAATTTGCATATACCCTGCCCATTCTCCTCCCCCCAGACTACCTACAGGTTATGGAAAATGTGCTATTTTACTATTTCTCCAGTAGGTTTCATCAAGGAGAAAGCCACCTACTCAAGGAGAAGCTACACTGAGCAAAAATATAAACGCATCACGTAAAGTGTTTGTTTCATGTTTTAATAAGAAGACAAAAAGCTTATTTCTCTCAAATTCTTTACATCCCTGTTAGGGAGCATTTTTTCCATTGCCAAGATAATCCATCCACCTGACAGGTGTGGCATACCAAGAAGCTGATTAAACAGCAAGATCATTACACAGGTGCACCTTGTTCTGGGGACAATAAAAGGACACTCTAAAATGTGCAGTTCTGTCACACAACACAATGCCACAGACGTCTCAAGTTGAGGGAGTGTGCAATTGGCTTGCTGACTGCAGGAATGTCCACCAGAGCTGTTGCCAGATCATTTAATAATATTTTCTCTACCTTAAACTGCCTCCAAAGTTGTTTTAGAGAATTTACATCTAACCGGCGTCACAACTGCAGACCACGTGCAACCACGTGCAACCACGCCAGCCCGGGACCTCTACATCCGGCTTCTTCACCTGCGGGATCATCTGATACCAGCCACCTGGACAGCTGATGAAACTGTGGGTTTGCTGTGGGTTTGCACAACTGATTAATTTCAGAAATAGTCTCAGATAGTCTCAAAAAGAGGTTCATTTGCCTGCTCTTCGTCCTCACCAGGTTCTTGACCTGACTGCAATTCGACGTCATATCCGACTTCAAAGTTTCAACTGTACCGGGCAGATGGCAGGCGATGTGTTGGCGAGTAGTTTGCTGATGTCAACATTGTGAACAAAGTGCCCCATGGTGGCAGTGGGATTATGGTATGGGCAGGCATAAACTACAGACAAACATAACTGTATTTTATCGATGGCAATTTGAATGCACAGAGATACCGTGACGAGATCCTGAGGCCCATGTCATGCCATTCATCGGCCGCCATCACCTCATGTTTCAGCATGATAATGCATGGCTCCATGTTGCAAGGATCTATACACAATTCCTGGAAGAAATGTTTTTCCCAGTTCTACCATGGCCTAAATACTCACCAGACATGTCACCCATTGAGCAGTGTGTTCCAGTTCCCGCCAATATCCAGCAACTTCGCACAGCCATTGAAGAGGAGTGAAACAACATTCCACAGGCCACAATCAACAGCTTGATCAACTCCACGTGAAGGAGCTGTGTCGCGCTGAATGAGGCAAAGTGGTCACACCAGATACTGCCTGGCTTTCTGATTCATACCCCTACCTTTTTTAAGGTATCTGTGACCAACAATGGCATATCTGTATTCCCAGTAATGTGAAATCCATTTATTTCAATTGACTAATTTCCTTATATAAACTATAACTCAGTAAAATATTTGAAATTGTTGCATGTTGTGTTTCTTTTCAGTCAAAGATAATAAAACAAAAACACTTTAGTAAATACAACAGTAATGTCCCCAAAACACTACAGTACATGCTACAGTATATTACAGTCCTCAAAAACAGTACATAATTACTAGTATTTACAAAATACTACTAGTATTTATTCACAAAAAATACTACGGCAATTATACTATAATAAACAATATATGCACTACATTATAAACTGGGTGGTTCGAGCCCTAACTGCTGATTGACTGACAGCCATGGTATATCAGACCATATACCACGGGTATGACAAAACATGTATTTTTATGCTCTAATTACGTTGAGAACCAGCTTATAATAGCAATAAGGCACCATGGGGGTTTGTGGTATATGACCAATATACCACGGCTGAGGGCTGTATAGAGGCACTCAGCGTTATGTCGTACAGAGAACAGCCCGTGGCCATGGTATATTGGCCGTATAACACACCCCTTCGGGCCTTATTGCTTAAGTATACAACAGTCCGCAAAAACACTACAGTAATTTCCATAAAATATACTACTTTTTTACACCCTTTTTCTCCCTAATTTCATGGTATCCAATTGTTAGTAGCTACTATCTTGTCTCATCGCTACAACTCCCGTACGGGCTCGGGAGAGACGAAGGTCGAAAGTCATGCGTCCTCCGATACACAACCCAACCAAGCCGCACTGCTTCTTAACACAGCGCGCATCCAACCCGGAAGCCAGCCGTACCAATGTGTCGGAGGAAACACCGTGCACCTGGCGACCTTGGTTAGCGCGCACTGCGCCCGGCCCGCCACAGGAGTCCCCAAACCAAACCCTCACTAACCCGGACGACGCTAGGCCAATTGTGCGTCGCCCAACGGACCTCCGGGTCACGGCCGGTTGCGACAGAGCCTGGGCGCGAACACAGCTCTTTTTTTTACTATAGTATTTATACTATATTATCAACTGGGTGGTTCGAGCCCTGAATGCTGATTGGCTGACAGCCATGGTATATCAGAATGTATACCACGGGTATGACAAAACACTTATTTTTACTGCTCTAATTACATTGGTAACCAGTTTATAATACAAATAAGGCACCTCGGGGGTTTGTGGAATATGGCCAACATACCACGGCTAAGGGCTGTATCCAGACATGGCGCAAAGTTGTGGTATATTGGCCATATACCACACCCCTTCGTGCCTTATTGCTTAAGTAAACTGTACATACTACAGTATACTATAGTGAATATAACAGTTAAGTCCGCAAAAACACTACAGTAAATTCTATAGTATTCCTACCGTAGTATACACTATAGCATTACAGGTCCGAATCAAAAGTAGTGCACTATGTAGGGAATAGGGTGCAATTTGGGACATACCCATGATCCCGCTCCCTCTATCTACTCCCAGCACTATCACACAGCACACTGGCCTGACCTTATCACAAGAAGGAGAGCCCTATTCAATCACCAGCACTAACCAGCCCTGTGGTAAAGGTCACCATAACACTGCGTTTCTGCAGCTCCAGGGAGGGAAGCCATGTTTTAACTGAGTTATGTGGAGGATATGGGTACAAACATTCTTGTAGTGCCCAGGAGAGAGATGTTTTAAGTCAGGCTGGGACGTGGCTAGAAAGCCTGATGGAAAAGAGCACTGGGATTTAAATATTGTAGGTAAGTGATTCAACAACTATATGTCACTCCTCTCTTTGTATCTCTGTAGACTAGAGCCTCCCCACTCACCCCTCTCTTTGTATCTCTGTAGACTAGAGCCTCCCCACTCTCCCCTCTCTTTGTATCTCTGTAGACTAGAGCCTCCCCACTCTCCCCTCTCTTTGTATCTCTAGACTAGAGAATACCCACTCTCCCTTCACTTTGTATCTCTGTAGACTAGAGCCTCCCCTCTTTGTATTTCTGTAGACTAGAGCCTCCCCACTCTCCCCCTCTTTGTATATCTGTAGACTAGAGCCTCCCCACTCTCCCCTCTCTTTGTATCTCTAGACTAGAGCCTCCCCACTCTCCCCTCTCTTTGTATCTCTAGACTAGAGCCTCCCCACTCTCCCCTCTCTTTGTATCTCTAGACTAGAGCCTCCCCACTCTCCCCTCTCTTTGTATTTCTGCAGACTAGAGCCTCCCCACTCTCCCCTCTCTTTGTATCTCTAGACTAGAGTCTCCCCACTCTCCCCTCTCTTTGTATTTCTGTAGACTAGAGCCTCCCCACTCTCCCCTCTCTTTGTATCTCTGTAGACTAGAGCCTCCCCACTCTCCCCTCTCTTCAGAACTTCATTCTCTCTACTCCCTCTCTTTCTTTCTAAAGATGCCTACCTTCCTTCTCTGTAGATCTTCCTATACATTTCTGTCTCTGCAGGCCCTCCCTCTCTCCTCTTTCTCCCCCCTCCCACCCTCCCTCCCTCTCTCATTGTTCTCCCTCCCTCCATCTCTCTCTTTTTTTCTCCCTCCCTCCCTCCCTCCCTGTTATGACCCCATCTGCATGTGTGCTAGTCTCAGTAGGGCTGCTCTGTTTAAGTGAATGGCAGCATATGGCTCATCCCTTATTTAAGCCCACAACTCTACCTCTTACAGACACTGTCTTAATTCCTGTTGGATCACACTTCTGAGCTGCTAATGACGCCGAGGTGTTATCCATCACGAACAGCCAATTATACACACATATTCTATGAAGACTGTCTAAGGCATGCTCGCTGATGGTGATTGACACACACACACACACACACACACACACACACACACACACACACACACACACGGTAGAACAAACATTTAAACTACAGAAACACAACGACATGGAGAGATACACACCCATCTTAATTCAATGAAAGACTGGTGGTTGGCTGTACTGTATCATGCTGTGCCAAGCCCTCTGTCACTCCATCAGATGATAGGAAGCCATGACCTTGTCTGTCTTAGGCACGCTCGCTGACAGTGATTGACATACACACACATGCACACAAAGTGTGTCTGTGATATACTTGTGTAGACCAGAGTTTGCGTTTGGCAGAACTGAGAAAGTTCTGGTTTAGGGACTAACACAGATAACACAGTCTCTCTGTGAGGGTGGATGCGGCGCTAGCCAACAAATATGTTCCTAAACTATCCCCATTTGGACTTTGTGTGTGCGTCTGTGTCCAGCCAGGTCACCCGCGATACAAGTCAGTGTCTGAGGATGTCGAGAGATTATGTGGAAACCGTTACCTTCAAGTAGGTTTCAGTATTGCTAGGGTGTTGTGGATGGGCCTAAGGACCTGCCTCTGAATCCAAACTTTTAATTGTATCCCTATCCCAAACCTTAACCATTAGGAGTTAATGCCTAAACTGAAGCATAAACAGTTTGAAATTTGACATTTGAGAAACATGGATGAGTTTAAGTCTAATTCTGACGTGAGACTGTGAGTGCTAGCTGCTGTGTCTGTGTGAGTCTTTGTGTGAGTCTGTGTGAGTCTTTGTGTGTGTGAGTAGGAACAGCCAAAGTGCTGCAGGCTATAGATGATATATAAAGCTGATAAACTATTAGCTCCCTATAAGAGCTCCTCTCTCGTCTCCCTGAGGACCACTACAGCTCAGAACAGAGAGAAAAGGCCACTACACTGCACACTCACACACTGCACACTCACACACAAAACCGCATTCAGAAACGAAATAAACTATACACACATACACTAAAATTAACAGGACACAGACACATCCATAGTGAAGAGTAAACAAGACAAACAACAAGACAAAATGTACACACATGTACAAACACATGCACGCACACACGCAGACACACACACAAACCCACGCACGCAGACACCCACACAAACCCACGCACGCAGACACACACACAGTATGTCCCTGGGTCTCGACCCCGCCCTGTGCAACTGGGTCCTGGAATTCCTGACGGGACGCCCCCTGGTGGTGAGGGTAGGTAACAACATCTACACCCCGCTGATCCTCAACACTGGGTTCCCACAAGGGTGCGTTCTCAGCCCTCTCCTGTACTCCCTGTTCCCTCACGACTGCGTGGCCATGCAGCCTCCAACTCAATCATCAAGTTAGCAGACGACACTACAGTGGTAAGCTTGAATACCAACAACGACGAGACGGCCTACAGGGAGGAGGTGAGGGCCCTCGGAGTGTGGTGTCAGGAAAATAACCTCACACTCAATATCAACAAAACAAAGGAGATGATCGTGGACTTCAGGAAACAGCAGTGGGAGCAGCCCCCTATCTACATTGATGGGACAGTAGTGGAGAGGGTGGAGAGTTTTAAGTTCCTCGGCGTACACATCACGGACAAACTGAAATGGTCCACCCACACAGACAGCGTGGTGAAGAATGCGCAGCAGCCACTCTTCAATCTCAGGAGGCTGAAGAAATTTGGCTTGTCACCAAAAACACTCACAAACTTTTACAGATGCACAATCGAGAGCATCCTGTCACCGCCTGGTACGGCAGCTGCTCTGACCATAACCGGAAGGATCTCCAGAGGGTAGTGAGGTCTGCACAACGCATCACCTGGTGCAAACTACCTGCCCTCCGGGACACCTACACAACCTGATGTCACAGGAAGGCCAAAAAGATCATCAAGGACAATAACCACCCGAGCCACTGCCTGTTCACCCCGCTATCATCCAGAAGGCGAGGTCAGTACAGGTGAATCAAAGCATGGACCGAGAGACTGAAAAACAGCTTCTATCTCAAGGCCATCAGATTGTTAAACAGCCACCACTAGCATTGAGTGGCTGCTGCCAACATACCTACTCAACTCTAGCCACTTTAATAATGGAAAAATTGATGTAATCTACTAGCCACTTTATATTATATAATGTTTACATACCCTACATTACTCATCTCATATGTATATACTGTACTCTATACCATCTACTGCATCTTGCCATCTTGATGTAATATATCACTAGCCACTTTAAACAATGCCGCTTTATATGTTTTCATACCCTACATTACTCATCTCATATGTATATACTGTACTCTATACCATCTACTGCATCTTGCCTATGCCGTTCGGACATCACTCATTTATATAGTTTTATGTACATATTCATATTCATTCCTTTACACTTGTTTTTATAAAATAGTTGTGAAATTGTTAGGTTATATTACTTGTTAGATATTACTGCATGGTCGGAACTAGAAGCACAAGCATTTCTCTACACTTGCATTAACACATGCTAACCATGTGTATGTGACAAATACATTTGATTGGATTTGATTTTTGACAAAGCGATATGTCTTCCATCCCAAAAACCATGTATACTGTATATCTACGGTTTCAGCGACAGTGTGTTGAGCTCTATTCAACCCTATTGCCTATAAAGCTGACCAGAGCCCTGTGGGCCCTCGTCAAAAGTAATGCACTACATAGGGAATATGGTGTTTTTGGGAAGCAACCAGTGTGTTTAGAGGTAGTGTTTCTGTGACAGTGACTGTCCCAAATGGCACCCTACTCCTTATATGGAGTGTCCATGGGAGCTGGTCAAAAGTAGTGTAATACATAGCGAATAAGGTTCCATTTCGGACTCAGACAGTATGTTTATATATACAGTGCTGCAAAAAACGTATTTAGTCAGCCACCAATTGTGGAAGTTCTCCCACTTAAAAAGATGAGAGGCCTGTAATTTTCATCATAGGTACACTTCAACTATGACAGACAAAATTAGAAAAAAAAATCCAGAAAATCACATTGTAGGATTTTTAATGATTTTATTTGCAAATTATGGTGGAAAATAAGTATTTGGTCACCTACAAACAAGCAAGATTTCTGGCTCTCACAGACCTGTAACTTCTTCTTTAAGAGGCTCATCTGTCCTCCACTCGTTACCTGAATTAATGGCACCTGTTTGAACTTGTTATCAGTATAAAAGACCACAACCTCAAACAGTCACACTCCAAACTCCACTATGGCCAAGACCAAAGAGCTGTCAAAGGACACCAGAAACAAAATTGTAGACCTGCACCAGGCTGGGAATACTGAATCTGCAGTAGGTAAGCAGCTTGGTTTGAAGAAATCAACTGTGGGAGCAATTATTAGGAAATGGAAGACATACAAGACCACTGATAATCTCCCTCGATCTGGGGCTCCACGCAAGATCTCACCCCGTGGGGTCAAAATGATCACAGGAACGGTGAGTATAAATCCCAGAACCACACGGGGGGACCTAGTGAATGACCTGCAGAGAGCTGGGACCACAGTAACAAAGCCTACCATCAGTAACACACTACGCCGCCAGGGACTCAAATCCTGCAGTGCCAGACGTGTCCCCCTGCTTAAAAGCCAGTACATGGCCAGGCCCGTCTAAAGTTTGCTACAGAGCATTTGGATGATCCAGAAGAAGATTGGGAGAATGTCATATGGTCAGATGAAACCAAAATATAACTTTTTGGTAAAAACAACTCGTCGTGTTTGGAGGACAAAGAATGCTGAGTTGCATCCAAAGAACACCATACCTACGGTGAAACATCATGCTTTGGGGCTGTTTTTCTGCAAAGGGACCAGGACGACTGATCCATGTAAAGGAAAGAATAAATGGGGCCATGTATTGTGAGATTTTGAGTGAAAACCTCCTTCCATCAGCAAGGGCATTGAAGATGAAACATGGCTGGGTCTTTCAGCATGACAATGATCCCAAACACACCACCCGGGCAACGAAGGAGTGGCTTGGTAAGAAGCATTTCAAGGTCCTGGAGTGGCCTAGCCAGTCTCCAGATCTCAACCCCATAGACAATCTTTGGAGGGAGTTGAAAGTCCGTGTTGCCCAGCAACATCCCCAAAACATCACTGCTCCAGAGGAGATCTGCATGGAGGAATGAGCCAAAATACCAGCAACAGTGTGTGAAAACCTTGTGAAGACTTACAGAAAACGTTTGACCTCTTTCATTGCCAACAAAGGGTATATAACAAAGTATTGAGAAACTTTTGTTATTGACCAAATACTTATTTTCCACCATAATTTGCTAAAGAATTCATTACAAATCCTACAATGTGATTTTCTGGATTTTTTTTGTCATTTTGTCTGTCATAGTTGAAGTGTACCTATGATGAAAATTACAGGCCTCTCTCATCTTTTTAAGTGGGAGAACTTGCACAATTGGTGGCTGACTAAATACTTTTTTGCCCCACTGTATATTTTGTTTTATGTCACCTTTATTTAACCAGGTGGGCTAGTTGAGAACAAGTTCTCATTTGCAACTGCGACCTGGCCAAGATAAAGCGTAGCAATTCGACACATACAACAACAGAGTTACACATGGAATAAACAAAACATACAGTCAATAATACAGTAGAACAAAGGAAAACAAAAAGTATATATACAGTGAGTGCAAATGAGGTAAGTTAAGGAAATAAATAGGCCATGGTGGCGAAGTCATTACAACATAGCAATTAAACACTGGAATGGTAGATCGGCAGAAGATGAATGTGCAGGTAGAGATACTGGGGTGCAAAGGAGCAAAATAAATAAATAAATACCAGTATGGGGATGAGGTAGGTAGATGGGCTGTTTACAGATAGGCTAAGTACAGGTGCAGTGATCTGTAAACTGCTCTGATAGCTGGTGCTTAAATATATAGTGTCTCTGAGTGTGTTTGTTCACCTCTTTGTCTCTACCGTTCTAATCCCCCCTGCGGGATAACAAACAGAATAATCTCACATAACACTTCTGTTTACTCTACACCCATCTAGCCAAGAGTTGGATCACGTGATACCAAACACCTCTGTTCACTCTACACCCAGCTAGCCAAGTGTTGGATCATTTGATACCAAACACTTCTGTTCACTCTACACCCAGCTAGCCAAGTGTTGGATCATTTGATACCAAACACCTCTGTTTACTCTTCACCCAGCTAGCCAAGAGTTGGATCACGTGATACCAAACACCTCTGTTCACTCTACACCCAGCTAGCCAAGTGTTGGATCACTTGATACCAAACACCTCTGTTTACTCTACACCCAGCTAGCCAAGTGTTGGATCACTTGATACCAAACACCTCCCAAAAACACAAACAACCTGACATTTCACTCCTATCTTAACAAAATCATACCCCACTGTATTTAGTTATCAAACCTTTGTCAAAAGCCTATCAAAGGAAGACAGGTGTCTTCCCTTTGACAACAAACAACTTAAAGTAATGCTAGGGTTCGGCGTTGAATCTTTTCAGCCAGGAGTTTTGAAAGTAGCGCTCACAAGCCAAAACAGGTTCCCAAAAATGGTACACAATTGTGTACGACGTAATCCATTTTGTATGATATGTTACATCCTGCAAAAAAATAATAAAGAAAATCCTGCTATTCGTATGGCATGCTACAAATTACATATAGTACAATATGTTACGAATCCCCCTTCCCAATTCCATTCTATCCTCATCTTATCCCACTGTATTTGGATATCAAATCCTTATCAAAAGCCTATTACAGGAAAACAAGTGTCTTGACTCTGAAAATAAACAACAATTCTAGTATGGCTAAGAGCAGAGCAACATGTCTTTGACACTCTCACAGTGACACATTGGTCTGGGCATGTCTATAGTTTATGAACAACTGAGTGTTGTGCTGAGAGTTGTCTGTCACATTAGATTTGCTTTGGGATAGATAAGTCTATGCCTACTGTGACACAGGGATCCACAGCCTGGGTGATCCCTCTGTATAACTCTCTAAATACCTCCTTATATTTATCGAAGAGATGCTCTTCATTTCTCATTCTTCAATTATCTCTCTCAATCTCTCTCCTTCTGTCTCCCTTTTCATTATGAACTTTTATATAATCAGGGAAGCCCAATTGAGACCAGGGTCTCATCTTCAATGGTGCCCTGAGGAAATAAAACCAAATATAAAACTACAAGATAAAATAACAAGATACAATAACAAGTACATTACATTAGAACGTCACAAACAAACAGCCATCATAAACAAATGATTAAAGTCAACAAATCAAAACAATTGCACACCTCTGTGAACTAATTTATCATTAGGGTTTTAAACTGCCCTTGTGGCACTAGGGAATGCAAATGTCATTCATTTTGTGAGGGGGGGCAGTATTGAGTAGCTTGGATGAATAAGGTGCCCAGAGTAAACTTCCTGCTACTCAGGCCCAGTTTCTAATACATGCATATTATTAGTAGATTTGGATAGAAAACACTCAGTTTCTAAAACTGATTGAATGATGTCTGTGAGTATAACAGAACTTATATGGCAGGCAAAAACCTGGGAAAAAAATCAAACCAGGAAGTGGGAAATCTGAGGTTTGTAGTTTTTCAACTCATTGCCTGTCCAATATCCTGTGTCTATGGGGTCATATTGCACTTCCTAAGGCTTCCACTAGATGTCAAAAGTCTTTAGAACCTTGTTTGATGCTTCTACTGTGAAGGAGGGGGGAATGGGAGCTGAATGAGTCAGAGGTCTGCCAGAGTGGCATGAGCTGATCATGCGCGCTCACGTGAGAGTTAGCTCTGTCCCATTGCATTTCTACGGACAAAGGAATTCTCCGGTTGGAACATTATTGAAGAATTATGATAAAAACATCCTAAATATTGATTCTATACTTTGTTTGACATGTTTCTACGAACTGTAATATGACTTTTCTTCTTAACTTTCGCCTGGACTTGCCCGCGCGTCGTGAGTTTGGATTATGTACTAAACATGCAAACAAAAAGGAGGTATTTGGACATAAATTATGGATTTTATCAAACAAAACAAACATTTATTGTGGAACTGGGATTCCTGGGAGTGCATTCTGATGAAGATCATCAAAGGTAAGTGAATATTTATAATGCTATTTCTGACTTTGTTGACTCCACAACATGCCGGATATCTGTATGGCTTGTTTTGTTGTCTGAGCGCTGTACTCAGATTATTGCATGGTGTGATTTTTCGGTATAGCTTTGAAATCTGACACAGCGGTTACATTAAGGAGAAGTGGATCTAAAATTCCATGCATAACACTTGTATCTTTTAGCAATGTTTATTATGAGTATTTCTGTAAATTGATGTGGCTCTCTGCAAAATCACCGGATGTTTTGGAACTACTGAACATAACTTGCCAATTTAAACTGAGATTTTTGGATATAAATATGAACTTTATCGAACAAAACATACATGTGTAACATGAAGTCCTATGAGTGTCATCTGATGAAGATCATCAAAGGTTAGTGATTAATTTGATCTCTATTTCTGCTTTTTATGACTCGTTAGTTTTTGTGTGTTTTTGTGTGACGAGGTACTGACCTAACATAATCATTTGGTGTGCTTTCGTTGTAGAGCATTTTTGAAAACGGACACTGTGGCTGGATTTTATCTTTTAAAGTTGATCTTTAAAATGGTGTGAAATACTTGTATGTTTGAGGAATTTTAATTATGGTATTTCTGTAGTTTCGAATTTGGCCCCCTGCACTTTCACTGGCTGTTGTTGAGGTGGGTCGCTACCGTCCCGAATATCCCAGACAGGTTAATCATAACATACACACTTAATAGATGAAAAAAGGTCGCTAGCAGACTGACAACACATGGTGGCTTGTTACACATAAAATGAAGAGTGGGGGAAGAGAGAGAGAGAAAAAGGGACACTTATTCTTGATACATTTTAGAACTATTCTCACAGTAATCATATACTTTGCACACAAACCGCCGTCCATTTGAAGTAAGAAATGATACATGTATTTATGTGTGAGTGCCTTTGTTTGCCGTTTATCTCTGTCGGAACCAAGCCTTCTTAGGAAGGATGTGGGTTGGCCTTTCAGCGGCACGCTTGTAAATATCTGATTGTCCTAAAGGGGTCTCTCCTTTCCCGTATTCTACTGTTGTTCACTCTGGAAGATGCTCCTCGGGAGATATGTTCTGAAAGAGCTGCAAAATCAGCCGGGCTAGACAATCGGGACCCCTTCTTTACAAAATTGTCTGCCGAAATTGTTGCCACCCCTATTACTAGCCTGTTCAACCTCTCTTTCGTGTCGTCTGAGATTCCCAAAGATTGGAAAGCAGCTGCCGTCATCCCCCTCTTCAAAGGGGTGGACACTATTGACACAAACTGCTACAGACCTATATCTATCCTACCCTGCCTTTCTAAGGTCTTCGAAAGCTAAGTCAACAAACAGATTACCGACCATTTCGAATCTCACCATACCTTCTCTGCTATGCAATCAGGTTTCAGAGCTGGTCATGGGTGCACCTCAGCCAAGCTCAAGGTCCTAAACGATATCTTAACCGCCATCGATAAGAAACATTACTGTGCAGCCGTATTCATTGATCTGGCCAAGGCTTTCGACTCTGTCAATCACCACATCCTCATTGGCAGACTCGACAGCCTTGGTTTCTCAAATGATTGCCTCGCCTGGTTCACCAACTACTTCTCTGATAGAGTTCCGTGTGTCAAATCGGAGGGTCTGCTGTCCAGAACTCTAGCAGTCTCAGGCCACAGGGTTCAATTCTTGGACCAACTCTCTTCTCGGTATACATCAATGATGTCGCTCTTGCTGCTGGTGAGTCTCTGATCCACTTCTACGCAGACGACACCATTCTGTATACTTCTGGCCCTTCTTTGGACACGGTGTTAACAACCCTCCAAGCAAGCTTCAATGCCATACAACTCTCCTTCCGTGGCCTCCAATTGCTCTTAAATACAAGTAAAACTAAATGCATGTTCTTCAACCGATCGCTGCCTGCACCTGCCCGCTCGTCCAACATCACTACTCTGGACGGCTCTGACTTAGAATATGTGGACAACTACAAATACCTAGGTGTCTGGTTAGACTGTAAACTCCCCTTCCAGACCCACATCAAACATTTCCAATCCAAAGCTAAATCTAGAATTGGCTTCCTATTTCGCAACAAAGCATCCTTCACTCATGCTGCCAAACATAGCCTTGTAAAACTGACCATCCTACCAATCCTTGACTTCAGCGATGTCATTTACAAAATAGCCTCCAATACCCTACTCAACAAATTGGATGCAGTCTATCACAGTGCCATCCATTTTGTCACCAAAGCCCCATATACTACCCACCATTGTGACCTGTACGTTCTCATTGGCTGGCCCTCGCTTCATACTCGTCACCAAACCCACTGGCTCCATGTCATCTACAATCAAATCAAATAAAAAGACAAATTTTATTTGTCACATACACATGGTTAGCAGATGTTAATGCGAGTGTAGCGAAATGCTTGTGCTTCTAGTTCCGACAATGCAGTAATAACAAGTAATCTAACTAACAATTCCAAAACTACTGTCTTGTACACAGTGTAAGGGGATAAAGAATATGTACATAAGGATATATGAATGAGTGATGGTACAGAGCAGCATAGGCAAGATACAGTAGATGGTATCGAGTACAGTATGTACAAATGAGATGAGTATGTAAACAAAGTGGCATAGTTTAAAGTGGCTAGTGATACATGTATTACATAAGGATACAGTCGATGATATAGAGTACAGTATATACGTATGCATATGAGATGAATAATGTAGGGTAAGTAACATTATATAAGGTAGCATTGTTTAAAGTGGCTAGTGATATATTTACATCATTTCCCATCAATTCCCATTATTAAAGTGGCTGGAGTTGAGTCAGTGTCAGTGTGTTGGCAGCAGCCACTCAGTGTTAGTGGTGGCTGTTTAACAGTCTGATGGCCTTGAGATAGAAGCTGTTTTTCAGTCTC
The DNA here is from genome assembly GCF_013265735.2 of Oncorhynchus mykiss. Taxonomy (NCBI): domain Eukaryota; kingdom Metazoa; phylum Chordata; class Actinopteri; order Salmoniformes; family Salmonidae; genus Oncorhynchus; species Oncorhynchus mykiss. The sequence goes on along the minus strand of NC_048569.1, from coordinate 20,155,283 downwards.
TCGGTCCCAGCTTTGATGCACCTGTACTGTACAAGACCCTGCTAGGTAAAGTCCCCCCTTATCTCAGCTCGCTGGTTACCATAGCATCACCCACCTGTAGCATGCGCTCCAACAGGTATATCTCTCTGGTCACTATCAAAACCAATTATTTATTTGGCCACCTCTCCTTCCAGTTCTCTGCTGCCAATGACTGGAACAAACTACAAAAATCTCTGAAAGTGGAATCACTAATCTCCCTCACTAGCTTTAAGCACCAACTGTCAGAGCAGCTCACAGATTACTGCACCTGTACATAGCCCACCTATAATTTAGCCCAAACAACTACCTCTTTCCCTACTGTATTTATTTTATTTATTTATTTATTTTGCTCCTTTGCACCCCATTATTTGTATTTCTACTTTGCACATTCTTCCACTGCAAATCTATCATTCCAGTGTTTTACTTGCTATATTGTATTTACTTTGTCACCATGGCCTTTTTTTGCCTTTACCTCCCTTATTTCACCTCATTTGCTCACATCGTATATAGACTTGTTTGTACTGTATTATTTACAGTATGTTTAAAAAATAAGTAAAAAAGATAGACAGAAGTGTTGACGGCTCCCATTGGTGATGAGAGTAGGAGAATACAGTGATTTGAGTAAAGTAGTAGGATAGGATGGTTTGAAGAGTAGTAGGATGGTCCCACTTAATATTCCCTTTTCTAGATATTTGACTTAGGACAGCTAATCAGCAGTACCAGTGATTGTCAGAGAGACGAGCTTCTCGCCTACACCTCGTGTTGATATTTAGGATTAAAACCACATTACACGCGCGGCTGCAACCTGACGATGTTCTGGTCTGCATGTTCATTTCTTACCAATCCTTTTATGCACTGTGGACGAAAATGACAGTTCCGTCAGGCTGACACGCTCGCTGACATCACTTGGGGCATGGCTACTTACTGTGCAAAGGCTATAGATAGTAAATGATCTCTTATGACTCCTAAAATCACATTCCTATCTTAACAAAATAACTTTCATTATTTTTCACATTATAAGAACAACATACTGGATGGAACCTTGACAGATAAAGTGGATATAATTTCCAAGTTACAGTATTTCCTTTATACCATTTCTAATGACATCACAAAATAAAAACCCATATGAAATTATTCTTCTTTAGCTCACCACTGAACATTCCCCACATTCTTATGTTATAAATATTGTTCCAGTATTCACTTTTTGAACGTGTTAGAGTCTCGGCGGGAAAAGCAAAAACATTCCTCTGGTACATACTGGAGTGTTTGGAGAGTCCACTTCTCCTGTTATTGACAAAATAGTGTGAACTGTCAATCCCCCAGCAGGTTTAAGAGTAGTGGCTGCACCATTCCAATAAAAGGTGTCACCGTAGTCAAGAACTGGCAGGAAAGTTGATTGCAAAACAATGGGCTAGATCTGTCTTTTATCCGTAATCTGTTATATGGGGCATGCTTATATTCAGCAGAGTTAATCAGAGAAAGAAAACATTTACAGGGCCTTATCCGAATCAGAGACAGAGGACACACCCTTCCAATCATGCAACCCCCGGGTCATACAGGAAATGTTGCTCATTGGAAGTTCTTTGCAATTTCGGTATCTTAGTAAATCTAATGCAGGCTTGTTAGCAAAAATTGAATTGGTTGTATACATATGTGGTGCGTTTGTCAGAATGCTCTGCAAAATAGTTGATTTTTCAGGGTGTTTTAAGTTGGTTTAGTTAACAGTTGAGTTACATTTATCTCAGTACAAATATCTTTCATATATCCAGGTTAAGTACACCCAAAATAAAAAATTTAGATTTAACATAGTTACAAATGTTGCGGTTTTGCTGGTTTAGTACGGTACCCTGTGTCACCACTTCATTGCTCCAGACCAGCACAAGAGGGAGTTAGACCACTAATTATGTTTTTGGGTCCTACTGTGTCTCTGACAATAAATGCACAACATAAACCTATATAGACACTGATAATTGTGCTTCAGTATTACTTACTAAAACGGTTGTCACACTAAGGTTTTTATTATTTTATTTTGTTAGGATTATTTTGCTCTTACTGTAGTACTGTAGGCCACTCCCGACCAGTCACGTTGTACAGCGCCTGAGTGGCGCAACGTTCTAAGACACTGCATAGCAGTGCAAGCTGTGTTGCTACAGATGCTGGTTCAGTACCTGTGCTGCCCTCGACTGGGAGACCCATGAGATTTTGATTTCTCTCCCTCTAAAAACATAAATAAATTATTCTAAATAACAAACTGGCTTTATTTACAAATTAGTAACAATGTCTCAGCCCAGGTTCAAGAATGGCCTTTTCTCACTCATTTTACGTTATTTGACAACAAAATCATCTCCAAAATATTGTTATTTTTAAACAAAGCGATTATTAATTTAAAATTAGAATTATATAGAAGCCCCTTGGAAATTCTCACAGATAAATTATTAACCCTGTTATTAGCAGGACAATATATATTGGTTATATTGGTTATGGCTCCCGAGTGGCGCCCAATGGGATTGCCTTGTGGTTCTCCAGCTGTATCCACTGAAAGCCAGCGAGGTTCAAGGCATGAGGGCAGGGGCACGGGATGGGCCGCAGAGCCGCGCACAGAAGACCGACCTAGCCCATGGGGAAAGGAGCAGGAGGAAGGGGGAGGTGGACCCCCACCCCACCACACTGGCAATACTTTAAAGGGCATTGCACTAATAAGGCTGCTGAATAGGAAAACGTTCCCGCTGTTCTGTTCTTAGTGCCAGTCTGTTAAAACTAAAACAATGTAACTAATAATGGCATCTTTATGCTTGCGTTAATAAAATAATGATAAAAATACTCTTTCAAAATGCCAATGTTTATTTAGTTAAGGATCCATAATGAAATACTATGGGAATAAATATCACTGAATTACAGAAATATCCTCCAACCCTCTATAATTAATTATTGGCGGAGAGTCATGTCATATTTTTGATATACTGTAGGGCTACCGTAGGCGACATGAGTCTCACTAGTGTTGAGTAATGTGATGTTAAAAGTGGTGTAGGTCTTATTTATTTAAAGAGCATATTGAAGTTAGAAGCAATAGGATTTGAAGTAACAGCCTACAACTATTTTCACACCGTTTCTTGCTGCTCTGAGACAAGCATGGGGACTGGTCTTGATAAATCAATGAGATTTTTATTTTCACTGAATCTCAGTTTGGGTATTGGTTAGACTAGAATTAGAAAATTAGGGTGCATAAATGTTATGCTCTTAGTGTACCCTTTATTTAACTAGGCAAGTCAGTTAAGAACAAATTCTTATTTACAAGGACAGCCTACTCCTTCATCCTCGTCGGGGAATTGAAGCCTGGTCTTCAATAGGTAACCCTCTATATGAAATAGCTATGGGGTTGGCTTGAAACGGAATTGATACAATGTTGCTTAGAACTGTGGCATTTGGTCTATGCCTCGAATGTGGACGTGGATTAATACATGTCTCAATGAGTGTTACCTGTTTCGGCCAAGGACTGATATCCCATCACTTTTTTAGTACCTTTTAATGTTAGCACTCTGCATCTATGTTACGGTGCGTGAATGAGGACCCAAAAGCGAATCAACTTAAACAGAGCTTCTTTAATTACCAAACATAGGTAGGCTCAGATGGACCGGCAGATTCTGACAGGACAGGACAAGGTTACAGCAAACATGACGACAGTCTGGTTCAGGCATGAATGACACAAACAAACAAGAATCCGACAAGGACAGGAGCAGAAACAGAGAGAGATATAGGGACCTAATCAGAGGGAAAAAGGGAACAGGTGGGGAACGGGGTGAATGGGTAGTTAGAGGAGACAAGGGACAGCTGGGGGAAAGCGGGGGAGAAAAGGTAACCTAACACGACCAGCAGAGGGAGACAGGGTGAAGGGAAAGGACAGAGACAAGACAACATGACAGTACATGACAGTACCCCCCCACTCACCGAGCGCCTCCTGGCGCACTCGAGGAGGAAACCTGGCGGCAACGGAGGAAATCATCAATCAGCGCACGGTCCAGCACGTCCCGAGAGGGAACCCAACTCCTCTCCTCAGGACCGTACCCCTCCCAGTCAACTAGGTACTGATGACCACGGCCCCGAGGACGCATGTCCAAGATTTTACGGACCCTGTAGATAGGTGCGCCCTCGACAAGGATGGGGGGGGGGGGGGGGGAAGACGAGCGGGGGCGCGAAGAACGGGCTTAACACAGGAGACATGGAAGACCGGGTGGACGCGACGAAGATATCGCGGAAGAAGAAGTCGCACTGCGACAGGATTAATGACCTGAGAGATACGGAATGGACCAATGAACCGCGGGGTCAACTTGCGAGAAGCCGTCTTAAGGGGAAGGTTCTGAGTGGAGAGCCAAACTCTCTGACCGCGACAATATCTAGGGCTCTTCGTTCTACGCTTATTAGCAGCTCTCACAGTCTGCGCCCTATAACGGCAAAGTGCAGACCTGACCCTCTTCCAGGTGCGCTCGCAACGTTGGACAAAAGCCTGAGCGGAGGGGACGCTGGACTCGGCGAACTGAGATGAGAACAACGGAGGCTGGTACCCGAGGCTACTCTGAAAAGGAGATAGCCCGGTCGCAGACGAAGGAAGCGAGTTGTGGGCGTATTCTGCCCAGGGGAGCTGTTCTGACCAAGACGCAGGGTTGCGAAAAGAAAGACTGCGTAAGATGCGACCAATAGTCTGATTGGCCCGTTCTGCTTGACCGTTAGACTGGGGGTGAAAGCCGGAAGAGAGACTGACGGAAGCCCCAATCAAACGGCAAAACTCCCTCCAAAATTGAGACGTGAATTGCGGACCTCTGTCCGAAACGACGTCTGACGGAAGGCCATGAATTCTGAAAACATTCTCGATGATGATTTGTGCCGTCTCTTTAGCAGAAGGAAGCTTAGCAAGGGGAATGAAATGAGCCGCCTTAGAGAACCTATCGACAACCGTAAGAATAACAGTCTTCCCCGCTGACGAAGGCAGTCCGGTGACAAAATCTAAGGCGATGTGAGACCACGGTCGAGAGGGAATAGGAAGCGGCCTGAGACGGCCGGCAGGAGGAGAGTTACCGGACTTAGTCTGCGCGCAGACCGAACAAGCAGCCACGAAACGACGCGTGTCATGCTCCCGGGTGGGCCACCAGAAACGCTGGCGAATGGAAGCAAGCGTACCCCGAACGCCAGGGTGGCCGGCTAACTTGGCAGAGTGAGCCCACTGAAGAACGGCCAGACGAGTAGGAACGGGAACGAAAAGAAGGTTCCTAGGACAAGCGCGCGGCGACGGAGTTTGAGTGAGTGCTTGCTTTACCTGCCTCTCAATTCCCCAGACAGTCAACCCGACAACACGCCCCTCAGGGAGAATCCCCTCGGGGTCAGTGGAGGCTACTGAAGAACTGAAGAGACGAGACAAAGCATCAGGCTTGGTGTTCTTAGAGCCCGGACGATAAGAAATCACGAACTCGAAACGAGCGAAAAACAGCGCCCAACGCGCCTGACGCGCATTAAGTCGTTTGGCAGAACGGATGTACTCAAGGTTCCTATGGTCAGTCCAAACGACAAAAGGAACGGTCGCCCCCTCCAACCACTGTCGCCATTCGCCTAGGGCTAACCGGATGGCGAGCAGTTCGCGGTTACCCACATCATAGTTACGTTCCGACGGCGACAGGCGATGAGAAAAATACGCGCATGGGTGGACCTTGTCGTCAGAGAGGGAGCGCTGAGAAAGGATGGCTCCCACTCCCACCTCTGACGCGTCAACCTCGACAACGAACTGTCTAGAGACGTCAGGTGTAACAAGGATAGGAGCGGATGTAAAACGATTCTTGAGGAGATCAAAAGCTCCCTGGGCGGAAACGGACCACTTAAAGCACGTCTTGACAGAAGTAAGGGCTGTGAGAGGAGCTGCCACCTGACCGAAATTACGGATGAAACGACGATAGAAGTTCGCGAAGCCGAGAAAGCGCTGCAGCTCGACGCGTGACTTAGGGACGGGCCAATCAATGACAGCTTGGACCTTAGCGGGATCCATCTTAATGCCTTCAGCGGAAATAACAGAACCGAGAAATGTGACGGAGGAGGCATGAAACGTGCACTTCTCAGCCTTCACAAAAAGACAATTCTCTAAAAGGCGCTGGAGGACACGTCGAACGTGCTGAACATGAATCTGGAGTGACGGTGAAAAAATCAGGATATCGTCAAGGTAAACGAAAACAAAGATGTTCAGCATGTCTCTCAGGACATCATTGACTAATGCCTGAAAGACAGCTGGAGCGTTAGCGAGGCCGAAAGGAAGAACCCGGTATTCAAAGTGCCCTAACGGAGTGTTAAACGCCGTCTTCCACTCGTCCCCCTCCCTGATGCGCACGAGATGGTAAGCGTTACGAAGGTCCAACTTAGTGAAAAACCTGGCTCCCTGCAGGATCTCGAAGGCTGAAGACATAAGAGGAAGCGGATAACGATTCTTCACTGTTATGTCATTCAGCCCTCGATAATCTATGCAGGGGCGCAGAGACCCGTCCTTCTTCTTGACAAAAAAAAACCCCGCTCCGGCGGGAGAGGAGGAGGGGACTATGGTACCGGCGTCAAGAGCTACAGACAAATAATCTTCGAGAGCCTTACGTTCGGGAGCCGACAGAGAGTATAGTCTACCCCGGGGGGGGGTGGTTCCCGGAAGGAGATCAATACTACAATCATACGACCGGTGTGGAGGAAGAGAGGTGGCCCTGGACCGACTGAACACCGTGCGCAGATCGTGATATTCCTCCGGCACCCCTGTCAAATCACCAGGCTCCTCCTGTGAAGAAGAGACAGAGGAAACAGGAGGGATAGCAGACATTAAACATTTCACATGACAAGAGACGTTCCAGGAGAGGATAGAATTACTAGACCAATTAATGGAAGGATTATGACAAACTAGCCAGGGATGGCCCAAAACAACAGGTGTAAAAGGTGAACGAAAAATTAAAAAAGAAATGGTTTCACTATGATTACCAGAAACAGTGAGGGTTAAAGGTAGCGTCTCACGCTGAATCCTGGGGAGAGGACTACCATCCAGGGCGAACAAGGCCGTGGGCTCCTTTAACTGTCTGAGAGGAATGTCATGTTCCCGAGCCCAGGTCTCGTCCATAAAACAGCCCTCCGCCCCAGAGTCTATTAAGGCACTGCAGGAAGCTGACGAACCGGTCCAGCGTAGATGGACCGACAAGGTAGTGCAGGATCTTGAAGGAGAGACAGGAGTAGTAGCGCTCACCAGTAGCCCTCCGCTTACTGACGAGCTCTGGCCTTTTACTGGACATGAAGTGACAAAATGACCAGCGGAACCGCAATAGAGACAGAGGCGGTTGGTGATTCTCCGTTCCCTCTCCTTAGTCGAGATGCGGATACCTCCCAGCTGCATGGGCTCAGCACCCGAGCCGGCAGAGGAAGATGGTAGTGATGCGGAGAGGGAGGCGACGGAGAGCGCGAGCTCCTTTCCACGAGCTCGGTGACGAAGATCAACCCGTCGCTCAATGCGAATAGCGAGTTCAATCAAGGAATCCACGCTGGAAGGAACCTCCCGGGAGAGAATCTCATCCTTTACCTCTGCGCGGAAACCCTCCAGAAGACGACCGAGCAAGGCCGGCTCGTTCCAGCCACTGGAGACAGCAAGAGTGCGAAACTCAATAGAGTAGTCTGTTATGGATCGATTGCCTTGACATAGGGAAGACAGGGCCCTGGAAGCCTCCTCCCCAAAAACAGATCGATCAAAAACCCGTATCATCTCCTCCTTAAAGTCTTGATACTGGTTAATACACTCAGCCCTTGCCTCCCAGATTGCCGTGCCCCACTCACGAGCCCGTCCAATAAGGAGAGATATGACGTAGGCGACACGAGCAGTGCTCCTGGAGTAAGTGTTGGGCTGGAGAGAAAACACAATATCACACTGGGTGAGGAACGAGCGGCATTCAGTGGGCTCCCCAGAGTAACACGGCGGGTTATTGATTCTGGGCTCCGGAGATTCGAAAGCCCTGGAAGTGGCCGGTGGATCGAGGCGGAGATGGTGAACCTGTTCTGTGAGGTTGGAGACTTGGGTGGCCAGGGTCTCAACGGCATGTCGAGCAGCAGACAATTCCTGCTTGTGTCTGCCTAGCATCGCTCCCTGGATCTCGACGGCTGAGTGGAGAGGATCCGAAGTCGCTGGGTCCATTCTTGGTCGGATTCTTCTGTTACGGTGCGTGAATGAGGACCCAAAAGCGAATCAACTTAAACAGAGCTTCTTTAATTACCAAACATAGGTAGGCTCAGATGGACCGGCAGATTCTGACAGGACAGGACAAGGTTACAGCAAACATGACGACAGTCTGGTTCAGGCATGAATGACACAAACAAACAAGAATCCGACAAGGACAGGAGCAGAAACAGAGAGAGATATAGGGACCTAATCAGAGGGAAAAAGGGAACAGGTGGGGAACGGGGTGAATGGGTAGTTAGAGGAGACAAGGGACAGCTGGGGGAAAGCGGGGGAGAAAAGGTAACCTAACACGACCAGCAGAGGGAGACAGGGTGAAGGGAAAGGACAGAGACAAGACAACATGACAGTACATGACAATCTAAGCTCCTCTCCTATTCGGGTGCAGGCCATCCGTTTTTAGGAACTGTCGTCGCTCCAAAAACAATTTGAAAGTGTCAATAAAAATCCAGCACTTTTTCAGAGCAGAGTCCTGATTTCTTCCAAGAGTCCAGTGAAAATTCCATGACTGTGTTTAGGAATAAAAAAGTCCAGCAAGGCGGTGCGTTCTGTGAAGAGCTAAAATTGTCTACAAAAACAAACAAAAAGAACAGTGCATCGTTCTGAACCTGTACAGGCCGTCGGTCAATACACTCAAGTAAATAAAATATAAAATAGCCTATAATGAGGATAAAATAGGTCACAGTCGAGTTTAACTACTTTCTCCACTACTCGCTCCAAACACAACTTGCTACATGTCATCTCAGAATGCACTCAGCAGTGCATCATAACAAAAGGCTGAATGAGTACATCGTCGGCCTGTTGCAGCAGCGCAGCTGCAATGTGTATAATGTACACTCCGACAAGTTTGATAAAGAGCTGAGATGCATAAAGGTGACTCCATTAATGATATCAGGAGGTACAGGCCGGAGCAGCAGAAGCGTGAAGGAGAATGTTTTGGGTGAGAGGGAACATTGCCCATTCAACTATCTTGCGCTCCTTTGAATACTCATCTCCCTCTCCCTCGCTCTCTCTCTCTATGTAGTACGTAGACGGCTACGTAGTCAAGTTTGTGTTTCATATCTCCTTCTCTCATCTGTATTCTCACCTGCATTCTCAGGCACCATCGTAGAAGCCTTTCACATCATGTTCCTTTTTTTTCGCAGCCCGGATCATTTTATCTACAGTTTAAGGTCTAAAGTTCAACACGCAATCTATTTGCAATCTATTTATCCCACTTTGGTTTTTCTATACAAATATGCTAGGGTATAATCAGTGCTGCATTTTAATCATGAGGAGTGGAGAAGAAAACAATGTTCGTTCTCCGGAGCTCTTGTTTCTCAGAAGATGGATGATCCAGGAGATTGTTCAAATTAAATGTATGTTGCATTCTGGGATAGATTTTATTAAGAGTGTTACACACTGAAGGATTCTTATTTCAGTGCGGCTTGGCAGGTGATATACTTTGTAATAAAGTAAAACATATATAAAGCTAAGATAATGAAAATCATTTCATTACCTAATCACTCTGAAGTTTTTTTTTATTTTGATTACCAACCCAATAAAAGTGTAGAGGAGAGAGAGAGGGAGAGAAAGTAGAGAGAAAGGGAAAGGAGAGAGAGCGAGAAAGGAAATACACTGTCTTTGTTGTGGATGAAAAAGAACACTGTTGGAGTGCTTGAGGATATAAATGGCTGTGTTTCTTCTATTCTAATGCAGACACTTGAGAATATGGTCCCCGTCCCCTTCATGTTGATTGTGTGTGTGTGTGTGTGTGCTTACAAGCTTGCTTGTCTGTGTATTTGTGCCTGTCTGTGCGTGTGTCTGTGCATGTGTGTGTGCGTGCGTGCGTGCGTGCGTGTGTGTGTGTGTGTGCATGTGCGTGTGTGTGTGTGTACAGTATGACTCACAGTCCAGCCCCCTCCGTCCGTGGTCATGTCACAGTAGACCTGGAAGCCGTAGGGGTAGTGAGTGGGAAACACAGAGTAGATGCCATCCTCCCTCTGACCATTAGCATACAGATCACCACAGTCACGAGGACGAGAGCCTAGAGAGATACAGAGACAGATATATATATATATTGTATATTATCTACATCACTTGCTTTGGCAATGTTAACACATGTTTCCCATGCCAATAAAGCCCCTTGAATTGAATTGAGAGAGAGAGAGATACAGAGAGAGGGAGAGATGCATAGAGAGAGAGAGAAAGATACAGAGGGAGAGAGACAGAGCGGATAGCGAGAGAGGAGAAATACAGAGAGAGAGAGAGAGAGAGAGAGAGAGAGAGAGACACAGATACAGAGAGAGATGCAGAGAGAGAGAGAGAAAGATAGAGAGGGAGAGAGACAGCGAATAGCGAGAGAGGAGAGATACAGAGAGAGAGATACAGAAAGAGAGGGTAAGGGATACAGAGAGAGAGAGAGAGAGAGAGAGAGATGCAGAAGGTAAGAGAGAGAGACAGAAAGGGACAGAGAGAAAAAGAAGAGAAACAAAAAGCTCTCAGTTTGAATTCCAGCTGGAAAGCAAAACAAGTGGCTAAAACATTACGTAAGTGTAAACAAAGAGATATGAAAGAGATGAGGAGAACATTCCACTAGACTTCTTAGCCTCAAACAGTGGGCATATCTAACCCTTCCTTGACAATGAGGAAGAGGGGGATAATGGGGACTCCTTGGGTGGTGAGAGAGAGAGGGAGAGGGAAAGAAAGAGGGAGGAGGTTTGCTCCCAAAATTGTGTTATTTTTGGAGCTTGTTGTTTACAGTTGTGGCACAATGACTATCAACCTCAGATTCAGTACCAGAGTTGCTTTTCTTACAGATAATCTATACTGAACGAAAATGTAAGCCAACATGTAAAGATTTGGTCCCATGTTTAATGAACTGAAATAAAATATCCCAACATTTTCCATACGCACATAAAACGTATTTCCCTCAAATGTTGTGCACAAATGTGTTTACATCCCTGTTAGTGAGCATTTTCCTCATGGTGCTATCTATTTTGTGAAATGCACCATCCCCTCCTGCAGCAAAGCACCCCCACAACATGATGCTGCCACCTTCTTGCTTCACGGTTGGGATGGTGTTCTTCAGCTTGCAAGCCTCCCCATTTTTCCTCCAAACATAACAACGGTCATTATGGCCAAACAGATCAATTTTTGTTTCATCAGCCCAGAGGAAATTTAATCAAAAAGTACGATCTTTGTCCCCATGTGCAATTGCAAACCGTAGCCTGGCTTTTTGATGGCGATTTTAGAGCAGTGGCTTCTTCCTTGCTAAGCGGCCTTAAAAGATTATTTCGATATAGGACTCGTTTTACTGTGGATATAGATACTTTTGTACCTGTTTCCTCCAGCATCTTCACAAGGTCCTTTGCTGTTGTAATAGGATTGATTTGCACTTTTAGCACCAAAGTACGTTCATCTCTAGGAGACAGAATTCGTCTCCTTCCTGAGCGGTATGACCGCTGCGTGGTCCCATGGTGTTTATACTTGCGTACTATTGTTTGTACAGATGAACGTGGTACCTTCAGGTGTCCAGACTTGTGGAGGTCTACAAAAAAAATTCTGAGGTCTTGGCAGATTCCTTTTGATATTCCCATGATGTCAAGCAAAGAGGCACTGAGTTTGAAGGTAGGCCTTGAAATACATCCATAGGTACACCTCCAATTGACTCAAATGATGTCAATTAGCCTATCAGAAGCTTCTAAAGCCATGCCATCATTTTCTGGAATATTCCAAACTGTTTAAAGGCACAGTCAAAACTTAGTGTATGTAAACTTCTGACCCACTGGAATTGTGAAAGTTGTTGAGAAAGTAGTGAGTTATAAGTGAAATAATCTGTCTGTAAACAATTGTTGGAAAAATGACTTCTGTCATGGACAAAGTATATGTCCTAACCGACTTGCCAAAACTATAGTTTGTGGAGAAATTTGTGGAGTGGTTGAAAAACAAGTTTCATGACTCCAACCTAAGTGTTTACATTGACCCCCCCCCCCTTTGTTTTTCCACTCTTTTAGCTGCATTTCGGCCATTATTTTGAGCCGTCCTCCCCTCAGCAGCCTCCTGTGATTGAAATGTATCCTGTATCATCCTAGTTCTATATATGCAGGCATCCCGGAGTGTGAAATTACATCAAGGATTGTAATGCGGTACCCATCTGTGTGAAATATTTATGGGGCCTGTGGCAAACACACGCACATGCACACACACACACACACACACACACACACACACACACACACACACACACACACACAAACACACACACAAACACACACACACACTCTCTGGTGGCATTACCATTGGAGTGTATGTGGTACATAAGTGTCAGCCGTTGTGTATTCCATGGCTGGCTGAAGAGGGAGAATCTACTGGAAGGCTTCCCTCAGGTCTGATGTAGGTTCATCTAAAGCTCCTGGCAGGTATGATGAAGGTTTGTCTGAAGCTTCCGTCAGGTCTGATGTAGGTTTGTCTGAAGCTTCCATCAGGTCTGATGTAGGTTTGTCTGAAGCTTCCATTAGGTCTGATGGAGGTTTGTCTGAAGCTTCCCTCAGGTCTGATGTAGGTTGTCCTGAAGCTTCCCTCAGAGATCACACCTCAGTCTTTCTCAGGCTCTCACTCCAAGCACAACATCCCAATGGACACAACAATCACTACTCTCCAATCACTACCGCCTAACTCCACTCCCATTCCCCAGGCACTCTCATTTGTTTACTTCTGTAACCGTAAAAACCTTGGTTTAATGCATGTTAACATTAGAAGCCTCCTCCCTAAGTTTGTTTTACTCACTGCTTGAGCACACTCTGCCAACCCGGATGTCCTAGTTGTGTCTGAATCCTGGCTCAGGAAGACTACCAAAAACTAACTAGGCAAGTCAGTTAAGAACACATTCTTAATTTCAATGACGGCCTAGGAACGGTGGGTTAACTGCCTTGTTCAGGGGCAGAACAACAGATTTTTACCTTGTCAGCTCGGGGATTCAATCTTGCAACCTTACAGTTAACTAGTCCAACGCTCTAACCACCTGCCTCTCATTGCACTCCAGGATGAGCCGGCCTGTTACGCGAATGCAGTAAGCCAATGTAAGTTGCTAGTTGCATTAAATTTATCTTACAAAAAACAATCAATCAATCATAATCACTAGTTAACTACACACGCGTGTCCTGCGTTGCATATAATCGGTGCGGTGTCCTTGCTCCAATGTGTATCTAACCATAAACATCAATGCCTTTCTCCAAATCAATACACAGAAATATATATTTTTAAACCTGCATATTTAGCTAAAAGAAATCCAGGTTAGCAGGCAATATTAACCAGGTGAAATTGTGTCACTTCTCTTGCGTTCATTGCACGCAGAGTCAGGGTATATGCAACAGTTTGGGCCGCCTAATTTGCCAGAATTTTACGTAATTATGACATAACATTGAAGGTTGTGCAGTGTAACAGGAATATTTAGACTTATGGATGCCACCCGTTAGATAAAATACGGAACGGTTCCGTATTTCACTGAAAGAATAAACGTCTCGTTTTCTAAATGATAGTTTCGACCATATTATTGACCTAAGACTCGTATTTCTGTGTGTTATTATGTTATAATTAAGTCTATGATTTGATAGAGCAGTCTGACTGAGTGATGGTAGGCACCAACAGGCTCGTAAGCATTCATTCAAACAGCACTTTTGTGCGTTTTGTCAGCAGCTCTTTGCTGTGCTGCAAGCATTGCGCTGTTTATGACTTCAAGCCATCAACTCCTGAGATTAGGCTGGTGTAACCGATTTGAAATGGCTAGCTAGTTAGTGGGGTGCGCGCTAATAGCGTTTCAAACGTCACTCGCTCTGAGCCTTCTAGTAGTTGTTCACCTTGCTCTGCATGGGTAACGCTGCTTCGAGGGTGGCTTTTGTCGATATGTTCCTGGATCGAGCCCAGGTAGGGGAGAGGAGAGGGACGGAAGCTATACTGTTACACTGGCAATACTAAAGTGCCTATAAAAACATCCAATTGTCAAAGGTATTTGAAATACAAATGGTATAGAGAGAAATAGTCCTATAATTGCTATAATAACTACAACCTAAATCTTCTTACCTGGGAATATTGAAGACTCATGTTAAAAGGAACCACCAGCTTTCAAATGTTCTCATGTTCTGAGCAAGGAACTTAAACATTAGCTTTCTTACATGGCACATATTGCACTTTTACTTTCTTCTCCAACACTTTGTTTTTGCATTATTTAAACCAAATTGAACATGTTTCATTATTATATTAAGTTAAAATAAGTGATAATTCAGTATTGTTGTAATTGTTATTATTATTACAAATAAATAAAAAAAATTGGCCGATTAATCGGTATCGGCTTTAATGGTCCTCCAATAATCGGTATCGGTCTCGGTTTTGAAAAATCATAATCGGTCGACCTCTAACCTGCATCCGTAATGGGTCAGCAGTCAAACGACCACCACTCATCACTGGCAAACGCTCCCTAAAACACTTCAGCGAGCAGGCCTTTCTAATTGAATTGGCCCGGGTATCCTGGAAGAATATCGACCTCATCCCGTCAGTAGAGGATGCCTGGTCATTCTTTAAAAGTGCCTTCCTCACCATCTTAAATAAGTATGCCACTTTCAAAAAATGTAGAACCAGGAACAGATATAGCCCATGGTTCTCTCCAGACCTGACTGCCCTTGACCAGCACAAAAACATCCTGTGGTGTTCAGCATTAGCATTGAATAGACCCCGTGATATGCTTTTCAGGGAAGTTAGGAACCAATATACACAGGCAGTTAGGAAAGCTAAGGCTAGTTTTTTCAAGCAGAAATGTGCATACTGTAGCACAAACTCAAAAAAGTTCTGGGACACTGTAAAGTCCATGGAGAATAAGAGCATCTCCTCCCAGCTGCCCACTGCACTGAGGCTAGGAAACACTGTCACCACCGATATATCCACGATAATTGAGAATTTCAATAAGCATTTCTCTATGGCTGGCCATGCTTTGCACCTGGCTACCCCTACCCTGGTCAACAGCCCTGCACTCCCCACAGCAACTCGCCCAAGCCTCCCCGATTTCTCCTTCACCCAAATCCGGATAGCTGAAAGAGCTGCAAAATCTGGACCGCTACAAATCAGTCGGGCTAGACAGTCTGGACCCTCTCTTTCTAAAATGATCTGCCAAAATTGTTGGAACCCCTATCACGAGCCTGTTCAACCTCTCTTTCGTATCGTCTGAGATTCCCAAAGATTTGAAAGCTGAAGCGGTCATCCCCCTCTTCAAAGGGGGAGACACTCTAGACCCAAACTGCTACAGACGTATATCTATCCTACCCTGCCCTTTTAAGGTCTTCGAAAGCCAAGTTAACAAACCGATTACCAACCATTTCGAATCTCACTGTACCGTATCCGCTATGCAATCTGGTTTCAGAGCTGGTCATGGGTGCACCTCAGCCACGCTCAAGGTTCTAAATGATATCATAACCGCAATCGATAAGAGACAATACTGTGCAGCCGTATTCATTGACCTGGCCAAGGCTTTCGACTCAATCACCACATTCTTAATGGCAGACTCAACAGCCTTGGTTTCTCAAATGATTGCCTCGCCTGGTTTACCAACTACATCTCTGATAGAGTTCAGTGTGTCAAATCGGAGGGCCTGTTGTCTGGACCTCTGGCAGTCTCTATGGGGTGCCACAGGATTCAATTCTCGGGCCGAATCTCTTCTTTGTATACATCAATGATGTCCCTCTTGCTGTTGGTGATTCTCAAATCCACCTCTACGCAGACGACACCATTCTGTATACTTCTGGCCCTTCATTGGACACTGTGTTAACTAACCTTCAATGCCATACAACTCTCCTTCCGTGGCCTCCAACTGCTCTTAAATGCAAGTAAATCTAAATGCATGCTCTTCAACCGATCACTGCCTGCACCTGCCCGCCGTCCAGCATCACTACTCTGGACGACTCTGACTTAGGTATTTGTAGTTATCCACATATTCTATGTGTCTGGTTAGACTGTAAACTCTCCTTCCAGACTCACATTAAGCATCTCCAATCGGCTTCCTATTTCGCAACAAAGCATCATGCTGCCAAACATACCCATATAAACATACCCATCGTAAAACTGACCATCCTACCGATCCTCGACTTCGGCGATGTCATTTATAAAATAGCCTCCAACACTCAACAAATTGTATGCAGTCTATCACAGTGCCATCCGTTTTGTCACCAAAGCCCCATATACTACCCACCACTGCGACCTGTACACTCTCGTTGGCTGGCCCTCGATTCACTCTCGTCGCCAAAAACACTGGCTCCAGGTCATCTACAAGTCTCTGCTACGTAAAGCACCGCCTTATCTCAGCTCACTGGTCACTATAGCAGCACCCACTCGTAGCACACGCTCCAGCAGGTATATCTCACTGGTCACCCCCAAAGCCAATTCATCCTTTGGCCGTCTTTCCTTCCAGTTCTCTGCTGCCAAAGACTGCAATGAACTGCAAAAATCACTGAAGCTGGATACTCATATCTCCCTCACTAGCTTTAAGCACCAGCTGTCAGAGCAGCTCACAGATCACTGCACCTATACATAGCCAATCTGTAAACAGCCCATCCAACTACCTCATCCCCATACTGTATTTATTTATTGATATTGCTCCTTTGTACCCCAGTATCTCTACTTGCACATCCATCTTCTGCACATATACAATTCCAGTGTTTAATTGCTATGTTGTAATTACTTTGCAACCATGGCCAATTTATTGCCTTAACTCCCTTATCTTACCTAATTTGTACTCACTGTATATACATTATCCCCCTTTTTTTCCATACTGTATTACTGACTGTATGTTTGTTTATTCCATGTGTAACTCTGTTGTTGTATATGTCAAACTGCTATGCTTTATCTTGGCCAGGTCGAAGTTGCAAATGAGAACTTCTTCTCAACTAACCTACCTGGTTAAAAGGTGATTTAAAAATATATATATTTACATACTGTACTGTATATTCAACACTCATGCATTCAACACTAGCACCAAGGGTAATGAGGTAATATTAATCTCTGCCACTGGCAGATAGAGATACAGTACTATATTGAATAACACAAAGAACTATAGAGTATGTCTACAGGAACAGACAGAGATAGACACATGTGAAGACACAGAGACACATAGACATATGCATGAATGGCAGACAGACAGACAGACAGACAGTTACATAACCAGCCAGTTAGCTACATAACCAGACAGCCACACAGTCAGCCAGCCAGCCACAGTCAGCCAGCCAGTATCAGCCAGCCAGCCAGCCGGCCACATAGCCAGCCAGCCGGCCACATAGCCGGCCAGCCAGCCACATAGCCAGCCAGCCTACTGGCCGGCCACATAGCCAGTCAGCCACATAACTAGCCAGCAAGCCAGCCAGCTAGCCAGACATGGACAGACAGCTATCAGACTTACCATTGGCACAGCCTTTGAGACGAGCCCCTCTGACCGGTGCTCTCTGTAGGTCAGCCTTGACCCGAGCCTTCAGTCCCCCTGTCTCCTTCTGCATGGAGCTGAGAGCATCGCTCACAGTGTTCACCACCTTCACCATGTTGATTTGGCTCTCAGACAGTAGCTGCAATACACACAGTATTAACCATTAGTTAACCCCAACTTGTGGACTTGATTAAGTGATGTTGTGCAGTTTTTTGCTAACGTTACTTTGCTACCTTGCTACCTACCACTTTGCTACCTGCTACTGTTTTTACTTTTTAATTAATTAATTTTTAATTCAGCTTTTCTCCCCGGCCGCTTTATCTGGGCATGGTTCAACAGGACCTCCACCAGCTGAAGCTGTAATAACATTAACATTATGCCTTCTAATTGCAGTCGCTGTAATCATAATATGCAAGAGAACGATTGCCTTTTGGTTAGGATATCTGTGCTGCAAGCTCAGCTTCAGATGCAATGGTTAGGCAAGAGCAATTTAAGTGTAGGAAAGGATGAAACAGCGTCTGTGCCACCAATAATAACAAATAGTAGTATAAATCCCGCCGCACAGTCCACACAGCCGGACATTTTTCTCATGGCTTCTGGAAGGAAATGCTGTAGGAGTCCTCAAACGGTGTCGCTCATTCAGCCAACAGAAACTTTCAACCGGTTCTCTCCATTAAGCAACGAGTCGGAGTCAGAGGCAGAGCCTTCTCTGGTCTCGCCTCCACCCGGTACTGGGTCTGAGAAGCCAAAGCCTCCCACCATTAGTTCTGACAAATTGAAAACCCTAGTCATTAGTGACTCCATTACCCGCAATATGAGACTTAAAAAGAATAATCCAGCGATCATACACTGTTTACCAGGGGGCAAGGCTACATACGTTAAGGCTACACTGAAGATGGTGCTGGCTAAGGCTAAAACTGGCGACTGTAGAGAGTATAGGGATATTGTTATCCACGTCGGCACCAACAATGTTAGGATGAAACAGTCAGAGGTCACCAAGCGCAACATAGGTTCAGCTTGTAAATCAGCTAGAAAGATGTGTCGGCATCGAGTAATTGTCTCTGGCCCCCTCACAGTTAGGGGGAGTGATGAGCTCTACAGCAGTCTCACAACTCAATCACTGGTTGAAAACTGTTTTCTGCCCCTCCCAAAAGATAGAATTTGTAGATAATTGGCCCTCTTTCTGGGACTCACCCACAAACAGGATCAAACCTGGCCTGCTGTGGAGTGACGAACTCCATCCTAGCTGGAGGGGTGCTCTCATCTTCTTTATGAACATAGACAGGGCTCTAACTCCTCTAGCTTCACAATGAGATAGGGTGCAGGCCAGGCAGCAGGCTGTTAGCCAGCTTGCCAGCTTAGTGGAGTCTGCCACTAGCACAGTCAGTGTAGTCAGCTCAGCTATCCCCTTTGAGACCGAGTCTGTGCCACAATCTAGGTTGGGCAAAAATAAACATGTTGGTGTTTGCTTTGATATATCACATCTCAAAATAGGGCTGCTTATTGTTAGATCCCTAACTTCCAAGGCAGTTATAGTCAATTAACTAATCACTGATCATAATCTTGATGTGATTGACCTGACTTGAACATGGCTTAAGCCTGATTAATTTACTGTGATAAATGAGGCCTCTCCTCCTGGTTACACTAGTGACCATATCCCCTGTGTATCCCGCAAAGGCGGAGGTGTTGCTAACATTTACGATAGCAAATTTTAATTTACCCCCCCCAAAAATAACTTCATTTTTGTCTTTTAAGCTTCTGGTCATGAAATCTATGCAGACTACTCAATCACTTTAAGCTATTGTTTACAGGCCTCCTGGGCCGTATACACCATTCCTCACTGACTTCCCTGAATTCGTATCGGACCTTGTAGTCATGGCAGATAATATTCACAATTTTGGTTAAATTCACATGGAGAAGTCCACAGACCCACTCCAAAAGTACTTCGGAGCATCATTGACTCAGTGGGATTTGTTCCAATATGTCTCCGGACCTACTCACTGCCACAGTCATTCTCTGGACCTAGATTTGTCCCATGGAATAAATATTGTGGATCTTAATGTTTTTCCTCATAATCCAGGACTATTTGGTATTTTATTAGGATCCCCATTAGCTGTTGCAAAAGCAGCAGCTACTCTTCCTGGGGTCCACACAAAACATGAAACATAATACAGAATGACATAATACAGAACATCATTAGACAAGAACTGCTTAAGGACAGAACTACATACAATTTTTAAAAGGCACATGTAGCCTACATATCAATGCATTCACACAAACTATCTAGGTGAAATAATTTTTGAAACCAAGTTTGTTGTTTAATTGAGCAATATGAGATAGAAGGAAGTTCCATGCAATAAGGGCTCTATATAATACTGTATGTTTTCTTGCATTTGTTCTGGATTTGGGGACTATGAAAGGACTCCTGGTGGCATGTCTGGTGGGATAAGTGTGTGTGTAAATTTACTTTGCAAACAATTTGGGATTTTCAACATATTAATGTTTCTTATAAAAATAAGAAGTGATGCAGTCTCTCCTCAACTCTTAGGAGACTGGCATGCATAGTATTTATATCAGCCCTCCGATTACAATTAAGAGCAAAACGTGCCGCTCTGGTCTGGGCTAGCTGCAACAACTAGGTCTTTGCTTGCTGCACTGGACCACACGACTGGACAATAATCAAGATTAGACAAAACTAGAGCCTGCAGAACTTGCTTTTTGGAGTGTGATGTCAAAAAAGCAGAGCATCTCTTTATTACGGCTAGACCTCTCCCCATCTTTGCAACCACATAAACTATATGTTTTGACCATGACAGTTTACAATCTAAGGTAATGCCAAGTAATTTAGTCTCCTCAACTTGTTCACCAGCCACACTATTCATTACCAGATTCAGCTGAGGTCTAGCACTTAAGGAATGATTTGTACCAAATACAATGCGCTTAGTTTTATAGATATTCGGGACCAGTTTATTACTGGCCACCCATTCCAAAACAGACTACAACTCTTGGCAGTGACTTCATTAGCTGATGCGTATATGGTTGAATCATCAGCATACATGGACACACATGCTTTGTTTAATGCCAGTGGCAGGTCATTGGTAAAAATAGAAAAGAGTAGAGGGCCGAAAGAGCTGCCCTGTGGTACACCACACTTTACATGTTTGACATTAGAGACACCTCCATTAAAGAAAACCCTTTGAGTTCTATTATATAGATACAGTAGCTCTGAAACCACAATACGGAAGAGGTTGAAAAGCCTCAGCACTTAAGTATTTTCAACAACAGGTTATGGTCAGTAATATCAAAGGCTGCAATGAAATCGAACAGTACAGCTCCAACAATCTTCTCGTTATCAATTTCTTTCAACCAATCATCAGTCATTTGTGGCAGTGCAGTACATGTTGATTGCCCTTCTCTATAAGCATGCTGAAAGTCTGTTGTTAATTTGTTTATAGAGAAATAGTATCACGCTGGCATAAAGGGTCGGGAGACAGGCGCAGGAATGCATAATAGGGTTATTTATTACACCCAAATGATGGTGCGCCGTGAACAGGCACAGGGACGAAGACCAAATAAACACTATACAAAACACAGGGTTGAAACCCAAACAAAAGCGCGAGGAGTACCTCGAATAAATAACACAAGCGCACAATGATTATCACATGGGACGAGACCCATAATCATCTGCGCAATCCACAATGGCACGAAAGCCAAAACACACAGCACAGGTACTCACACGACCAACAGACATAGTAACAATAATCGCCAGGACAATGGTAAACCAAGGACACACTTATTAAAATGACTAATCACTGGGAATAGGGGCCAGGTGTGCGTAATGAAAGTTCCGAAGGGATCCGTGACAAACACAATTTTTTCCATCAGTTTGCTAAGAGCTGGCAGCAAGCTTATAGGTCTGCTGTTAGAACCAGTAAAGGCCGATTTACCACTCTTGGGTAGCGGAATTACTTTGGCTTCGCTCTAGGCCTGAGGACAAAGACTTTCCTCTAGGCTCAGATAAAAAAATATGACAGATATGAGTGGCTATAGAGTCAGCCACCATCCTCAGTAGCTTTCCATCTAAGATGTCAATGCCAGGGAGTTTGTCATTATTGATCGTTAACAATCATTTTTCCACCTCTCCCACACTAACTTTACAAAATTCAAACTTGCACTGCTTTTCTTTCATTATTCGTTGTTTTATGCATGAATAGAATCGCTCACCTTTTGCCGTGCGCATTTCCTGCCTAATTTTTCCCACTTTGCCAATGAAATAATCATTAAAATAATTGGCAACATCAAATGGTTTTGTGATGAATAAGCCATCTGATTTGAATTGAGTTGAATTTGTCTTTGGAAAGTTTTTTTCCATCATTCTTTATATCATTGATCTTTGCTTCATAATACATTTTCTTCTTCTTTCTGTTGAGTTTAGTCACAAAATGTCTCAATTTGCAGTAAGTCAGCCAGTCAGATGTACAGCCAGACTTATTAGCCACTCCTTTTCCCCTCTCTTTCAACCATACAGTTTTCAAAATCCTCATCAATCGATGGATCGTTAACTGTACTAACATTCCGTTTCTTAACAGGTGCATGTTTATCAATAATTGGAAGAAGCAATTGCATAAATTCATCAAGTGCAGCGTCTGGATGCTACTCATTAATCACATCAGACCAACAAATATTTTTAACACCATCCACATAACAGTCACAACAAAATATTTTGTATGATCTCTTATACACTATTTTAGGCCCAGCTGTTGGAACTTTGGCTTTCCTGGATTTAGCCACGATATCGTGATCACTGCATCCAATGGGTACGGATACAGCTTTAGAACAAAGTTCTACCGCATTAGTAAAAATGTGATCAATAAATGTGGATGATCTTGTTCCTGTAGTGTTTGTAAACACCCTGGTAGGTTTATTAATAACCTGAACCAGATTACAGACACTGGTTACAGTCAGAAGCTTGCTCTTGAGCAAACAGCTTGATGAAAACCAGTCAATATTCAGGTCCCCAAGAAAGTAGACATCTCTGTCACATCACATACACAATCAGGCATTTCACACACAATATTTAGATACTGACTATTGGCACTTGGTAGCCTATAGAAACACTCAAAAGAAAATGCTTTAGGTGTTCCAAGTGAACCTGCAACCACAATACTTCAATAACACTTGACATAAGATATTCTCTAAGTATTACAAGGATATGGCTGTATATCCGGCTAGTTGCAATGCCAAATAGCTCGTCAGGAACAATTTAGCAGGATCACTGGAAAGATACAAGCAGTCCCAGCATCTTATGCCAACTGCGTCGCGGGATCCAACATAAGAAGCTAGGTAGCTACCAAGAACTATCCAATATACTTTTAAACAACAAAGTTGCTTTTGGAGCACCTTATGTTTGTAATCGCAACAAATAATCTGCTCAGGCCCCAACCAAGGATCATCAAAAGCTGTGCTATAAATTCTCAGACATGCAAAGATTCCTAGATGCCCTTCCACTCCCTCCACCTATCCAAGGAAGTCAGAGTACAAAAATTGATTAACCACCTAACTGAGGGATTTAACCTTGCATAATACCCTAGATGCAGTTTCACCCCTTAAAACAAAAACATTTGTTCATTTTCCAAAAATGAAAATAGTGCCCCATAGTTTCAAGAGGTTAGGTCAACATACACAAGGCTGCGGGGCCAGACGGATTACCAGGACGTGTGCTCCGGGCATGTGCTGACCACCTGGCAGGTGTCTTCACTGACATTTTCAACATGTCCTTCATTGAGTCTGTAATACCAACATGCTTCAAGCAGACCACCATAGTCCCTGTACCCAAGAACACAAAGGCAACCTGCCTAAATGACTACAGACCCGTAGCCCTCACGTCCGTAGCCATGAAGTGCTTTGAAAGGCTGGTAATGGCTCTCATCAACACCATTATCCCAGAAACCCTAGACCCCACTCCAATTTGCATACCGCCCAAACAGATGATGCAATCTCTATATCTCTCCACACTGCCCTTTCCACCTGGACAAAAGGAACACCTATGTGAGAATGCTGTCCATTGACTACAGCTCAGCGTTCAACACCATAGTACCCTCAAAGCTCATCACCAAGCTAAGGATCCTGGGACTAAACACCTCCCTCTGCAACTGGATCCTGTACATCCTGACAGGCCGCCCCCAGGTGGTGAGGGTAGGGTAGCAACACATCTGCCACGCTGATCCTCAACACTGGACCTCCCCAGGGGTGCGTGCTCAGTCCCTTCCTGTACTCCCTGTTCACCCACGACTGCATGGCCAGGCACGACTCCAACACCATCATTAAGTTTGCTGACGACACAACAGTAGGCCTGATCACCGATAATGACAAGATAGGGAGGAGGTCAGAGACCTGGCTGGGTGGTGCCAGAATAACAACCTATCCCTCAATGTGACCAAGACTAAGGAGATGATTGTGGTCTACAGGAAAAGGAGCACAGAGCACGTCCCCATTCTCATCGACGGGGCTGTAGTGGAGCAGGTTGAGAGCTTCAAATTCCTTGGTGTCCACATCAACAACAAACTAGATTGGTCCAAATACACCAAGACTGTTGTGAAGAGGGCACTACAAAGCCTATTCCCCCTCAGGAAACTAAAAATATTTGGCATGGGTCCTGAGATCCTCAAAAGGTTCTACAGCTGCAACACCGAGAGCATGCTGACCGGTTGCATCATTTCCTGGTACGGCAATTGCTCGGCCTCCGACCGCAAGTCACTTCAGAGTGTAGTGCGTAGGGCCCAGTACATCACTGGGGCAAAGCTGCCTGCCATCCAGGACCTCTACACCAGGCGGTGTCAGAGGAAGGCCCTAAAAATTGTCAAAGACCCCAGCTACCCCAGTCATAGACTGTTCTCTCTACTACCGCACGGCAAG
This sequence comes from Oncorhynchus mykiss, assembly GCF_013265735.2. NCBI lineage: Eukaryota > Metazoa > Chordata > Actinopteri > Salmoniformes > Salmonidae > Oncorhynchus > Oncorhynchus mykiss. The sequence continues at coordinate 20,130,684 of NC_048569.1, read as the reverse complement.
TGGTACCGGAGTGCCAAGTCTAGGACAAAAAGGCTTCTCAACAGTTTTTACCCCCGAGCCATAAGACTCCTGAAAAGGTAACCAATGATTACCTGGACTATTTGCATTGTGTGCCCTTTAACGATACCTATGTATCGTAGAAAGGTATTTCTGCTGTTGTTTTATTTCTATACTTACCTACACACACACATACCTTTTTTATACACAATTGGTTAGAGCCTGTAAGTAATCATTTCACTGTAAGGTTTACACCTGTTGTATTCGGCGCACGTGACAAATGTAATTTGATTTGATTTGATTTGAGTTAGTGCTAAACACGGCTGCTAGAATCTTGACAATAACCAAAACATGTGATCATATAACTCCAGTGCTAGCCTCTCTACACTGGCTTCCTGGTTAAGGCTTGGGCTGATTTCAAGGTTTTACTGCTAACCTACAAAGCATTACATGGGCTTTGTAGGTTACCTACACGTACGCTACGGTCACAAGACGCAGGCCTCCTTATTGTCCCTAGAATTTCAATGTTGCTCATTGGCTGTAGATTGACCCCCACCATGGAGCAGCTGACCAGACCTGTGTACCTCTGATATAAGCCAATATCCCCAGCATGCTGCCCGCTGATTGGATTAGAGAAAAGAGCCAGAGCCCATTGGAATGATAAATGAGGTTTCAGGAGAGAATAGATTAAGAAATCTCTCTAACTGTTTCTGTTGTTAACTTCAACCTCTTTACGACTTTACTTGCTGCTCTGTTCTTCAATGCTGTACACATTACCTAGCTCATCCTGTGCTACTAAGCCAGCAGCTATATGGCCGGGTGTTAGGTACAGACACACGCAAGCACAATACAGGTTTTGGCGGGCGGAGATGTCCTTGTCCCATTGCACTCTAGCGAGTTCTGTGGCGGGGGCCGGGGCACACACATGCTGACATGGTCGACAGGTGTACAGTGTTTCCTCCGACACATTGGTGCAGCTGGCTTCTGGGTTAAACAGGCATTGTGTCAAGAAGCAGTGCAGCTTGGTGGGGTTGTGTTTCGGGGGACGAACGTGTCTCGACCTTCGCCTCCCCGAGTCCATACGTGAGTTGCAGCGATGGGACAAGACTGTAACTATCAATTGGATACCACGAAATTTAAGAGAAAAAGGGGTAAAAAAAAAAATTATAATATACTAATAATAATTTTTTTTGCTGACGAGTAGGTAAACCACCACTTCCCTCTGTATGATGGTCCAATGTGAATTCATTGGAAAATAAACTGGACGATCTACGATTAAGACTATCCTACCAATGGAACATTAAAACTGTAATATCTTACGTTTCACCAAGACATGGCTGAGCAACGACACAGATAATATAAAGCTGACTGGCTTCTCCATGCATCGGCAGGAGCTAGACGAGGGGGGTGTCTATTTGTCAATAACTGCTGGAGCACGATGTCTAATTGTATTGCTCACCTGAGGTAGAATACCTCATGATAAGCTGTAGACCACTATCTACCAAGACAGTTCTCATCTATATTATTCGTAGCCATCTATTTACCACCACAACACGATGCTGTATAAGGCCAAAAGCAAACAAGAAAATGCTCATCCAGAAGCTGTGCTCCTAGTGGCCGGGGACTTTAATGCAGGAAAACTTAAATCCATTTTACCTCATTTCTACCAGCATGTCACATGTGCAACCAGAGGAAAAAAACTCTAGACCACCTTTACTCCACACACAGAGATGGATACAAAGCTCTCCCTCACCCTCAATTTGGCAAATCTGACCATAATTCTATCCTCCTGATTCCTGCTTACAAGCAAAATATAAAGCAGGAAGTACCAGTGACTCGCTCAGTACGTGTCACAACTTCGACCAAAGGTGGCTCCCCTTCCCGTTCGGGTGGCGCTCGGCGGTCGCTCGGCTGCCACTGATTATTTTCTCCCCCTCCTTATGTTTATTGAGTACACCTGTTTTGAGTTGGTTCTAATTAGTGAGGCTTTATTAGTCAGCCGGCCCGCCTGGTTCTTTGTGCGGGATTGATTATTGTAACCCTGGTGTTTGCATTAGATGTACATGTTCGTGTATTTAGTGCTAGACTGTTTTTCGTTTCCCTGTGTCTGGGGCATTTGGTTTGAGCACCCGTAAGTGGGGGGACCGTAGTTCTCCGTGTGTGCATTAAAGAAGCACTTTATTGAACTCTGCTTTCCTGCGCCTGATTTCACCCTCACGACACCCAGGACCTTACGGTACGGAAGTGGTCAGATGACGTGGATGCTACGCTACAGGACTGTTTTGCTAGCACAGACTGGAATATGTTCCGGGATTCATCCAATGGCATTGAGGAGTATACCACCTCAGTCACCGGCTTCATCAATAAGTGCATCGACGACGTCGTCCCCACAGTGACCTTAGATACATTTTCCAACCAGAAGCCAGGGAATACAGGTAACATCCGCACCGACCTAAAGGCTAGATCTGCCGCTTTTATGCCTTGTGTGGTGTTCGGGTCTGTGGGACACATTTTCAATGTTAACTTAAAGAAAAATGATACAATTAATTATTTTTTCAACCTGAGACTCATTGATCTTGGCTCATTTTCTGTGAATAACATGTAAAAGAACACATTTTAATTGAGTGCACACTGTGCACCCCCTACACATTAATGGTGTTTGTGTCCACTGGACTCAAGGGTAATAAAAGTGTAGAAAAGTGTGTGTGTGTGTAGTTGAAAACAAGTAAAAATGAAACAAAGGTTTGTTGTATGCCTTCACTCTGTCTTCCTCTTCCCTGGGCCTGCTGTTTCAACATAGCACCAAATACATGTCTGCCTGTCTGCCTGTTTCCTGCTTTTCTCACACTCCTTACCCTTTGTAGTGTGTGAAACTACACAATGTCTTGCGGGAACCTGCACAATGTTATTACAATACAATATTTCGATATATTGTAAAAACATTCAGTATTTTCCCCCAGCCAGGTGCAAATTGGGGGTGGGACACAACAAATAAATATATTTTAATGTGTGTCTCCTTACCGGCAAAAATAATCTCTGCTCAGAGGGCCTTAGAAAAAATGTTTGAGGAGAGAGAAGTTACTGTGGAAGGAGTGTCTTCCACTTTGGAAGATGAAGAACTTTCCGAACATGTCTCTGTCAATTCGGAGTCTGACAGTGAGTTGGAAGAAGAAGATGAGATTGACCCTCAGCCAGCCCCTGGACCAGCCAATCAGCAGCCAACTCATCAGCAGCCTGCAGGAGGAGAAATATGGATGTCAACGTTTTTTTAAAATTGAATGGTCTTCTTGCCCAAGGAATGAGCCACCCAGCATGGATCTTGCAACCAGGGCCGATGCGAATGACGGTTACTCATGTGCAGGACATAAAGTATTATTTTGAACTGTTCATCGTAGACACGATACAGAAAATAATTCAGGACTGCACTCATTTGGAGGGAAGGTATGTTTTTAGAAAGGGAAGGACCAAACTAATTTACATGCGTACTTTGGGCTTCTTATCCTTGCTGGTATTTTCAGATCCAATGGGGAATCCACAAAACTTTTCCGTGCAACAATGTTTCTGGAAAACATCCACATTATTTCCAGGATTATCCGCTTCAATAACAGAGACACCAGACCAGCTTGGCATCAGAGAGACAAGCTAGCTGCAATCAGGTCAGTGTGGAACAAGTAGGTGGACCGCATTCCCCTGTTTTACAACCCTGGGCCCAACGTTACTGTTGATGAGCAGCTTATGTTATTTAGAGGCCAAGGCCCCTTCAGGCAGTACATACCATCTAAACCCGCAAAATATGGAATCAAGATCTGGGTTGCCTCTGATGCTGCTTCATCGTATGCGTGGAACTTGCAAGCGGTCTAAGGCACTGCATCTCAGTGCTTGAGGCATCACTACAGACACCCTGGTTCTAATCCAGGCTGTATCACAACCGGCCGTGATTGGGAGTCTCATAGGGCGGCACACAATTGGCCCAGCATCGTCCGGGTCTGGCCGGTGTGGGCCCTCAATGTAAATAAGAATTTGTTCTTAACTGACTTGCCTAGTTAAATAAAGGTTAAATAAAATATGGGGAAGCCAGATGAGGGAGCACCTGAGAAGAACCAAGGGATGCAGGTTGTCCTGGACGTGACACAGGGACTCAGTGGCAACATCATATGCAGTAACTTTTTAACTTTGCAAAAGCTGGGACAGGAGTTCTTCAAGATGAAGCTGACAATGGTAGAATAGTACAAAAACAAGCCAGATCTCCCACCTCAACACTTGAATGCACAGGAACAGGCCTATCAATACCTCTATGTTTGTGTTTATGGCCGACATGTCCCTAGTGTCCTACGTGCTAAAGAAAGGCAAAAATGTGGTACTCATGAATACGCTGCATAAGGATGGGAAAATATGTGGCAGAAATCATCATGTATTACAAAGCCACAAAGGAGGGGTGGACAAATTTAGACAAGCTGGTGACTGGCTACAGCTGCAAAAGAAGATCCCTACACTGGACACTTGTGATATTCTTCAACATCTCGGCATTCAACGCGTTTGTAATCTGGATGGTGTTGAACCCAGATTGGAACAGAGGGAAGCTCCAGAGGAGACAGCTCTTTCTCAAATTCCTGGGCAAGGCACTGGTAAGACCTCAAATCCAGATGATGCAACATATCCCAAGAGCCCCAGCTTCGGCAGCCATTGTGAGGAGGATTCAAGAGGAGGATGCTGGTGAGCCATCAGCCCGACCCACAGAAACAACAACTCCAATACCAGAATTAAGTGTGAGTGGTGTGTGTGTGTGTGTGTGACTCTCCTACCTTGGCTTGCTATAACTACACTACCGATCAAAAGTTTTAGAACACTTACTCATTCAAGGGTTTTTCTTTGTTTTTACTGTGTTCTACATTGTAGACATCAAAACAATTAAATAACACATATGGAATCATGTAGCAACCAAAAAAGTGTTAAACAAATCAAAATATATTTTACATTTGAGATTCTTCAAAGTAGACACTCTTTGTCTTGATGACAGATTTGCACACTCTTGGCATTTTCCCAACCAGCTTTACCTGGAATGCTTTTCCAACAGTCTTGAAGGAGTTACTGCATATGCTGAGCACTCGTGTTTCTTGGTCCAAGCAACTCTCTTCTTCTTATCGGTGTAGTGGTTTCCTTGCAGCAATTCGACCATGAAGGCATGATTCACACAGTCTCCTCTGAAAGGTTGATGTTGAGATGTGTCTGTTACTTGAATTTCTGAGGCTGGTAACTCTAATGAACTTATCTGGGACTTCCATTCCTGTTCCTACGTTTGGGACTTCCATTCCTGTTCCTACGTTTGGGACTTCCATTCCTGTTCCTACGTTTGGGACTTCCATTCCTGTTCCTACGTTTGGGACTTCCATTCCTGTGCCAGTTCTCGTGAGAGCCAGTTTCATCATAGTGATTGTTTTTAACCCTTTCATGCGTGAGTTCCAAATATCTCTAACGGTCACCCCAGCGTGAGTTTTTTTATGCACGTGATGTCAGAACGTTCTCTCCATTCCAGAATGTGATTGTTCGGTAACAGTACATTTAAATCGGCGCTGCCCTCAAACCAAAGCACGCAGCCTGTTTTTATTTGTCAAATTTTAAAATATTTTCTAATAAGTTTTTTATTTCTAATAACAGTTTGAAATGAGGTGTGTTCCGCCTCATTCATTCACATACAAGTAGTCATTTTTACTTTTGCGGACCAAATAATTTTTTAGACATTTCTGACCCGGACAAAATTCCCCAAACACTTCTCAATTGTTTGTGCAGTTCAAGTTTGCAGACATTTGCTCATCTGCCATCCTGCACACACGTGTTCATATTTTCCACCTGTCGCCTGCATCGCAATCAAAGTTGTTTTCGTTACCAATAATAACTTTGGAAATGTGTGCGTTTCTATCAAAGTGCCTTATTGCGTTATAATAGTTTCTGCATGTCGTTTCTACTGTAGCATAATATTTGGGGTATATTCCTTATAACTGTGGACACGCGATGTAACGTTACTCATTTCATAACATTTATGGTGTTATACTCAATGATTAGGTAGCTAGCTACATTATTCTATTAGCTCTGGAAAACAATGCTAATTGCGTCAGGGAAGTATTAGCATGTGTTGTATTTTGAAGCTACCCTGGCTTTATGACTCCCAAGTGGCACAGTGTCTCAGTGCTAGAGGCGTCACTACAGACACCCATCTTCAAATCCAGACTGCATTTCTATCAAAGTAAGTGCCTTATTACATTATAATAGTTTCTGTGTGTCGTGTTATACTGTGTCTACTGGAGCTCACTGTGTGTATGGAACATAATATATTTGTGTACAGTATATTCCTTATAACCGCGGACACGCTAGGTATTCAATCGTGCTTATGTAGCTAGTTACATTCTTCTATTAGCTCTGTAAAACAATGCTAAATGCATCAGAAGAAGATTTTGTATTTTGATGCTACCCTGGAAAAATAAAAAAATATCTTATACCACTTGGTCGTTTTCTGAGTGCATTCCACAAAGCTGTTTATCATGTCAGCCTTATCCACTGCCCCCATGTTGAGGTTATAGTCAAGCACGCAGTCTGGTTTGATGTTTCTCTGTCTGGTTTGTTTCTCTCTCCCGTCAGGTGGTCCAACTTCCCTGTGGCCGACATGGTTGCTGTATGGACAGAGGAGAGGACATGGACGTCTCGTTTGTCATGGAACTTTACTGCCAGCTGTTAACATTTTTTATTTTGTATAACGGGTCATTTAGGATGGCAGTAGCGTTGTTGATGAAATGCAGTCATAGCAGCAGAACTAGAAAGCAGTCTTGGGAAAAGAGGGTGACAAAGAAGGAAGTTGCAAACATAGGATCTCTGCTCCAGTATTCTCTTATGGAGTTCGTCTTTACTGTCACCAGGAATGTATACATTTCACTAATTGTGTCTGCCCCCCACACACACACACTCCTGGCTCTCTCTTATCCTGTAGCTCCAAGGCATAGCGATTGGTCTCTACTATGTCTCCCACCAGCTCCTCTGTCAGAAACATCTTGAAGCACTCAGATGGAAATGGCAAGGGGTATTGCACTCCAGACTGGGACTCATCAACACAAACAGCAGGGCCAGGAGGGGTGAAATGGCTGGCAGCCTTCCAGCTACCACAGAACTCCTGTACTATCGGTCTGCCTCCATCACCACCAGCATCTTCGAAGGGAACTGGGACTTTGTCAGTGGACAAGGGGTCCTCTGTCACTGTCAGAACCTGATTCCTGACTTTCAGACTCATTGTCAGAATTTTTTTTAAATCTCCATTTATGCATTTCTGAGTTGTCTCCTTTTGAAAGACATTGCTAATGATACAGCTTAGCTAATTAGCTACGTACATAACAACACTGAATGGCTCAGAGTGGGAGTGAGAGGTTACGTGATTGACTGCCTGCACGCGCCATTTGTATCAATAAATCACTATCAGAAAATGTTTTGTGTGGTGTTCATATATTTACTATTTTATTCACGTTTTTCAATTACTGGTGATAAATCATGCATTCCGATTTTTGCATAGATTGTAAAGGGCACATAGTATGTGTGTAAAATAATGTTTTGAAGGTTGTACTGATTATGAGCTAAGCTAATTCCAGCTATGTGTGTGGAGCCATGTTTGTTGACATACAATGCATTCTGGGTTTCACTTGATCGTCTGTCGGACCAAAGATGCTATAGCAAAATGAGGTAAGAGTTCACACATTTTTTGAGGACTTCCGGAAAATAATGGTGGGATGTGAACGATAGTAGATGACACACCCCTTCAACATGCATACTATAAACAGACCAAACACATCTCGTCTTCTCTTATCTTTGGTTTCTGTGAGGAAAAAAATGCATGGCTGCGCGCTGAAACTAATCGTGGGATTACTTTCGATTTCTATAAAGTGTTTTACCTAGTTATTTCGATCAATGGTGAGCTCACCCGTGATGTGATTAATTATACATAGTAATTGCTATTAGCTAATTCATAATGTAGTTTATGTCAGCCTAGAGCTAGAAAATATGACAGCTTGTGTGTGGTCAATCTTTCCTCAGTTAGCGCTAGGACAACTGTAGCCTACATTTTTCCGGGTAGGATGATTGTGTTATGCTATATATACTGTACTTCTGTGAATATCTGAACATTGCATCCAAAAATAAACTGTCACATTCTGGACATAACTTTGTAAGGACTGTGTTTGTGTAAATAGTTTCTGAAAAAAGTGTGGCCAGCTCAAACGCTGATTGTTGCGTCATACTAAACTGGCCGTTCTAAAGGAGCATTCTAAATGAGTGTTCTATTCACACGGGGTGTGATCGTACGCTTCAGGGACCACTGTAGAACGATCACACCCGTGTGATGGTACGTGTGTGAAAGGGTTAAATCATGCATGAGAGCAGCAGCTGTTCCGGACAACTGTGTGATCACTCTCTCCATAGCCGATGTGAGCAAGACCTTTAACTTCTTCACGGCTAGGAGGCAGTTTTCGGAAGTTTGGATGAATGAGGTGCCCAAAGTAAACTGCCTGTTATCCAGACCCAGAAGCTAGGATACGCATATAATTGGTAGTATTGGATAAAAAACACTCTGAAGTTTCCAAAACTGTGAAAATAATGTCTGTGAGTATAACAGAACTCATATTTACACCTCTGCTGTCTTCAACCAAGATCTCAGCGATCACTGCCTCATTGCCTGCATCCGTAATGGGTCAGCGGTCAAACGACCTCCACTCATCACTGTCAAACGCACCCTGAAACACTTCAGTGAGCAGGCCTTTCTAATCGACCTGGCCGGGGTATCCTGGAAGGATAATGATCTCATCCCGTCAGTAGAGGATACCTGGTTATTTTTTTTAAATGCCTTCTTAACCATCTTAAATAAGCATGACCGATTCAAGAAATGTAGAACCAGGAACAGATATAGCCCTTGGTTCTCTCCAGACCTGACTGCCCTTAACCAACACAAAAACATCCTATGGCATTCTGCATTAGCATCGAACAGCCCCCGTGATATGCAGCTTTTCAGGGAAGCTAGAAACCATTATACACAGGCAGTTAGTAAAGCCAAGACTAGCTTTTTCAAGCAGAAATTTGCTTCCTGCAACATTAACTCAAAAAAGTTCTGGGACACTGTAAAGTCCATGAAGAATAAGAACACCTCCTCACAGCTGCCCACTGCACTGAAGATAGGAAACACTGTCACCACTGATCAATCCACTATAATTGAGAATTTCAACAAGCATTTTTCTACGGCTGGCCATGCTTTCCACCTGGCTACCCCGACCCCGGTCAAAAGCACTGCACCCCCCACAGCAACTCACCCAAGCCTTCCCCATTTCTCCTTCTCCCAAATCCAGTCAGCTGATGTTCTGAAAGAGCTGCAAAATCTGGACCCCTAAAAATAAGCCGGGCTAGACAATCTGGACCCTTTCTTTCTAAAATGATCTGCCAAAATTGTTGCCACCCCTATTACTAGCCTGTTCAACCTCTCTTCCGTGTCGTCTGAGATTCCCAAAGATTAGAAAGCAGATGCGGTCATCCCACTCTATCCTTCCCTGCCTTTCCTAAGGTCTTCGAAAGCCAAGTAAACAAACAGATTACCGACCATTTCGAATCTCACCATACCCTCTCTGCTATGCAATCTGGTTTCAGAGCTGGTCATGGGTGCACCTCAGCCACGCTCAAGGTCCTAAACTATATCTTAACCGCCATCGATAAGAAACATGACTGTGCAGCCGTATTCATTGATCTGGCCAAGGCTTTCGACTCTGACAATCACCACATCCTCATCGGGAGACTCGACAGCCTTGGTTTTTCAAATGATTGCCTCGCCTGGTTCACCAACTACTTCTCTGATAGAGTTCAGTGTGTCAAACCGGAGGGTCTGTTGTCCAGACCTCTGGCAGTCTCTATGGGGGTGCCACAGGGTTCAATTCTTGGACCGACTCTCTTCTCTGAATACATCAATGATGTCGCTCTTGCTGCTGGTGATTCTCTGATCCACCTCTATGCAGACGACACCATTCTGTATACAAGCAAAACTAAATGCATGCTCTTCAACCGATCGCTGCCTGAACCTGCCCGCCTGTCCAAAATCACTACTCTGGACGGCTCTGACTTAGAATACGTCGACAACTACAAATACCTAGGTGTCTGGTTAGACTGTAAATTCTCCTTCCAGACCCACATCAAACATCTCCAATCCAAAGTTAAATCTAGAATTGGCTTCCTATTTCACAACAAAGCATCCTTCACTCATGCTGCCAAACATACCCTTGTAAAACTGACCATCCTACCAATCCTCGACTTCGGCGATGTCATTTATAAAATAGCTTCCAATACCCTACTCAACAAATTGGATGCAGTCTATCACAGTGCCATCTGTTTTATCACCAAAGCCCCATATACTACCCACCATTGCGACCTCTACGCTCTCGTTGGCTGTCCCTCGCTTCATACTCATCGCCAAACCCACTGGCTCCATGTCATCTACAAGACCCTGCTGGGTAAAATCCCCCCTTATCTCAGCTCGCTGGTCACCATAGCATCACCCACCTGTAGCACGAGCTCCAGCAGGTATATCTCTCTGGTCACTATCAAAACCAATTCTTTCTTTGGCCGCCTCTCCTTCCAGTTCTCTGCTGCAAATGACTGGAACGAACTACAAAAATATCTGAAACTGGAAACATTTATCTCCCTCACTAGCTTTAAGCACCAGCTGTCAGAGCAGCTCACAGATTACTGCACCTGTACATAGCCCACCTAAAATTTAGCCCAAACAACTACCTCTTTCCCTACTGTATTTATTTTATTTTATTTATATATTTATTTTGCTCCTTTGCACCCCATTATTTCTACTTCTACTTTGCACATTCTTCCACTGCAAATCTACCATTCCAGTGTTTTACTTGCTATATTGTATTTACTTTGCCACCATGGCCTTTTTTTTCTTTACCTCCCTTATCTCACCTCATTTGCTCACATCGTATATAGACTTGTTTCTACTGTATTATTTACTGTATGTTTATTTTACTCCATGTGTAACTCTGTGTTGTTGTATGTGTCGAACTGCTTCCCTTTATCTTGGCCAGGTTGCAATTGTAAATGAGAACGTGTTCTCAACTTGCCTACCTGGTTAAATAAAGGTGAAATAAATACAAATATGGCAGGCAAAAACCCGAGGACAATCCATCCAGAATTTCTTTTTTCCACTCACCATTTATTACAATGGCTGGGAATGGGAATATAAAAGGAATACCTCCCATATTTCAGTTCCTATGGCTTCCACTAGATGTCAACAGTCTTTAGAAAGAGTTTCAGGCTTGTTTTATGAAAAATGAGCTAAAATTTGTAGATTTTCAAAGTGGTTCCCATTTTGGCTGTAGTGTTGTTGCGCGTTTCGAGGGCGTGCACTTCGTTATTTATCTCCGGTAATGGTCTCCGGTATTCTCCGTCTTAAATTGTATCGTTTATTTACATATTAGGGTACCTTAGGATTAATTAGGAACATTGTTTGATATGTTTGGAAGAAGTTTATTGGTAACTTAAGGGATTCATTTGTATGCATTTTCAACGAGGGAAACCGATGGATTACTGAGTCAAGCACACCAATGAAACATACTTTTTGGGGGATATATTGAACAAAATGACCATTTTGCTATGTAGCTGGGACCCTTGTGATTGCAACCAGATGATCTTCAAAGGTAAGTGATTTATTTTATCGCTATTTCTGACCTCTGCTTGGTTGGAAATGTATATAATGCTTTTGTGTGCGGGGCGCTGTCCTCAGATAATCGCATGGTGTGCTTTGCCATAAAGCCTTTTTGAAATCTGACAAAGCGGCTGGATTAACAAGAAGTTAAGCTTTTAACTGATGTATAACTCTTGTTTTTTCATGAATATTTAATATTACGATTTTTGTTATTTGAATTTGGCACACTGCAATTTCCGGTTGTTGGCCAGGTGGGACAATGATCCCAATGATCCGTAAGAAGTTAAACAGGTCAGCATGTCAGGTCTTCACTGACATGTTCAACCTCTACCTGACTGGGTCTGTAATACCTACATACTTCAAACAGACCACCACAGTCCCTGTAACCAGGAAAGCTAAGGTAACATGACTAAACGATAACAGCCCAGTGGCACTCACGTCGGTAGTGATGAAGTGCTTTGAAAGGCTGATCATCAGCACCATGCCGGAAACTTTAGACCCACTCCAACTCGCATACAATATGCTACTCTCTCATTGTTTACTGTTGTGCTACATCAGATAATAGCATCGTATGCTTTCGCCGAAAATTCTTTTTGAAATCTGACATGTTGGCTGGATTCACAATGAGTGTAGCTTTAATTTGCTATCTTGCATGTGTAATTTAATGAAAGTTAGATTTTTATAGAAATGTATTTGAATTTGGCGCTATGAATTTTCCCTGGGTATTGGACATGTGGGACGCAAGCGTCCTGCCTACCCCAGAGAAGTTAAGCAATTTTGCCACAACTTTGGAAGTATGCTTGGGGTCATTGTCCATTTGGAAGACCTATTTTATTCAGGTTATATCTATGTGAGACTCGTTTTACTGTGGATATAGATACTTTTGTACCCGTTTCCTCCAGCATCTTCACAAGGTCCTTTGCTGTTGTTCTTGGATAATTTGCACTTTTCGCACCAAAGTATGTTCATCTCCAGCAGACAGAATGCGTCTCCTTCCTGAGCAGTATGACGGCTGAGGGGTCCCATGGTGTATATATTTGCATACTATTGTTTGTACAGATGAACGTGGTACTTTCAGGCATTTGGAAATTGCTCCCAAGGATGAACCAGACTTGTGGAGGTCTACAATTGTTTTTCTGAGGGCTTCGCTGATTTCGTTTGATTGATCAAGCAAAGAGGCACTGAGTTTGAAGGTAGGCCTTGAAATACATCCACCGGTACACCCACAATTGACTCAAATCATGTTAAGTAGCCTGTCAGAAGCTTCTAAAGACATTACATAATTTTCTGGAATTTTTCAAGCTGTTTAAAGGCACAGTCAACTTAGTGTATGTAAACTTCTGACCCACTGGAATTGTGATACAGTGACCTATAAGTGAAACAATCTGTCCGTAAACAATTGTTGGAAAAATTACTTGTGTCATGCACAAAGTCGATGTCCTAACTGACTTGCCAAAACAATAGTTTGTTAACAAGAAATTTGTGGAAGGGTTGAAAAACTTGTTTTAATTGTATGTAAATTCTGACTTCAACTGTAGGTCCTGGATGTCAGGAAGCTTGGCCCCAGCTATGTACTGGGCCGTACCCCCTACCCTCTGACCGCAAGGCACTACAGAGGGTAATGGGTACGACCCAATACATCACTGGGGCCAAGCTTCCTGACATCCAGGACATATATACTAGGCGGTATTAGAGGAAGACCAAGTCACCCAAGTCATAGACTGTTCTCTCTGCTACCGCACAGCAAGCGGTACCGGAGTGTCAATTCTAGGACCGAAAGGCTCCTTAACAGCTTCTACCCCCAAGCCAGCTTCTACCCCCAAGCCACACCCGGACTATCTACATTGACTATTTACATTTACATTGTATATAGCCTCGTTTTTTTCTTGTGTTACTTTTGATTTGATTTCATGATTCTTTTTTACTTTAGTTTATTTAGTAAATATTTTCTTAACTCTATTTCTTGAACTGCATTGTTGGTTAAGGGCTTGTAAGTAAGCATTTCACGGTAAGGTCTACACCTGCCGTATTCGGCGCATGTGACAAATACAATTAGATTTCATTTGATTTGACACACACCTCTGCCCCTGCAAAAAGCCGCAGATAAGTGGCTTAGACTCCTGTGATCTTTCCATTATGTCAGCTATAGCCAGGTGCGTTAACAGCATGAGAGTAGAGAAACCCTACAGGCCTTCCACTGGCCTCAATAACCACAACACACACACACGCACACACACACCGGGCACCGCTGCAATCACGTTACACCGGCACAGGGCCTCTACACACACCAAGGAGATGACCCATTTTACACTGAGGAGAGAGGGCGCACCGGAAAATGGGGTTTTGTATGTGCTTTTGTACAGTGTTTGTGTGTGTGAGAGAGAGAGAGAGAGGGTGCATATTTTGAGTGAATGATTGGATGAGTCATCAGTGCCTTGATTTGATAGTAAAGAGGGGGAGATGGAGAGAGATGGAGGGAAAGAGAGAGGGATGTAGAGACCGGGAGAGAGAGAGAGAGAGAGAGATCTTCAGCTTATCAGTAAACCCAGATTGACATATCAATTAGGATCACAATACAATTAGTTCCAACAACCTTCTAAAGCAGCTTCACAATGGGTTGCGAGACTACACGTGTGTGTGTAAGAGCGAGAGAGTATGTGTAACAGAGGGAGTATTGTTCTCTATACAGAGATGATATGAGATCAGAAGTCAGTGATTGTTTGAGGTTGAACTGTATCGACACAAAGTGACAAACGCATCCCAACTCTGCGATGGTCCATATCTCTGTCCAATGTGATCCTTCCTCTTTCCTCAGGGGCATTTTGGGACAGTTATTTTCTGTGTTGCGAGGTGTAACCATTCTACTAGGCCTCCCTGTGATGCATGCAGTCATGGCCATTACTAACCGTGGCACAAGCGGCTCTGTGTCACCATATGTCTTGTCCCTTGCCACAGGCAGCCATTAGACCAGACAGTCAGACTGAAGTGTCAGGGAGGAACAGCGTCTGTATACGCATAAACCACAGAGCGGCTAGCCAGCACCAGCGGTAGCCTCATCTCCGAGAGGAAATCAATCATGCAGGGCCGTGGCTCTGCTCTGCTACAACGCCATCCCCGTCACTTAGCCCCCGATGCACACTCCCCGCCACATTCTTGATCTCACTCTTTCTCTCGCTCTCGCTTTTTCCCTTTCTCTCTCTATACACTGTCTACGGTTTCTCTCCCTCCCCTCTTTCTTTCTCTCTTTCTCTACTCTCTTATTATTCTCTCTCCCTGTTCCTATCTTGTTCTCCAACCCCTCTATCTCCGCTACGAGGGGACAACAAGAACAGGCAGTGCCATGGGCCACTGGTCAGCCAATCAGGCCTTTGGACCCACGGGCCAATAGGGGACAGTATGAGTCCTGCATGGCTAGGAACTGATATGATTTTTGACAGGCTCAAACAGCAGGGGCATTATTTTTGACAAAAAAATATTTTTGAGGAGCTAAAGAACATTTTGTCCTCTGCAGATTTAGTTTGCCCTTTATGTTTTTGGTATTTAATCAAGCAAATGGGGACCACAGTATATTCTGTAGCCTATGTCTACTGAAGCCCTGCCAATTAAATTCCCTTTTTAATTAAAATTGGTAACAAGGTTCCCGGGGCCAGACAGAAACAGCATTCTTCTATCTCCAGCAGTCAAGTCCTCAGATAGGGCTCTACCTGTGCAGAGCACATGCCCCTTTGCCCTTCCACTCTCCAAAATGCCATTTTTGGTGGTGGTATTATTTCCCCAATGTTTTGAATAACATTTTAATAAATGTTTTGTTATAGTTGTTCTGAACCCACCGCATACCCACTGCTTGCAAGTTGTTGTTAAATTATTATCTACAGTGCATTCGGAAAGTATTCAGACCCCTTGACTCTTTCCACATTTTGTTACATTACAGCCTTATTCTAAAATTGATCAAATGAAATGTTTTCCTCATCAATCTACACACAATACCTCATAATGACAAAGAGAAAAGAGGTTTTGAGAAATTAATGAAAACAGAAATACTCTATTTACATAAGGATTCAGACCCTTTGCTAAGACTCGAAATTGAGCTCAGGTGCATCCTGTTTCCAAAGATTATCCTTGAAATGTTGCAACAACTTGATTGGAGTCCAATTGATTGGAAATTATTTGGAAAGGCACACACCTGTCTATATAAGGTCCCACAGTTGACAGTGCATGTCAGAGCAAAGACCAAGCAATGAGGTTGAAGGTATTTTCCGTAGAGCTCCGAGACAGGATTGTGTCGAGGCACAGATCTGGGGAAGGGTGTCAAAACATTTCTGCAGCATTGAAGGTACCCAAGAACACAGTGGGCTCCATCATTCTTAAATGGACAGAGAAACCACCAAGACTGTTCCTAGAGCTGGCCGCCCGGCCAAACTGAGCAATTGGTGGAGAAGGGCCTTGATCAGGGAAGTGACCAAGAATCCGATGGCCACTCTGACAGAGCTCTAGAGTTCCTCTGTAGAGATGGGAGAACCTTCCAGAAGGACAACCATCTCTGCAGCACTCCGCCAATCAGGCCTTTATGGTTGAGTGGCCAGATGGAAGCCAATCCTCAGTAAAAGGCACATGACAGTCCGCTTGGGGTTTGCCAAAACGCAACTAAAGGACTCTCTGGTCTGATGAAACCAAGATTGAACTGTTTGGGCTGAATGCCAAGCGTCACGTCTGGAGGAAACTTTGCACCATCAAGAAATGTGGTGGCAGCATCATGCTGTGGGGATGTTTTTTTTCGGCAGAGACTGGGAGAATAGTCAGGATCGAAGGAAAGATGAACAGAGCAAAGTAAAGACAGATCCTTGATGAAAACCTGCTTCAGAACACTTAGGACCTCAGAGTGGGGCGAAAATTCACCTTCCAACAGAACAACGACCCTAAGCAGACAGCCAAGACAACGCAAGAATGGCTTCGGGACAAGTCTCTGAATGTCCTTGAGTGGCCCAGCAAGAGCCCGGTGTCATGACATTGGCCTGTGGGTAAGGTTAATGACCCCCCCCCCCATAAATACCTTTCTCCCTTCCCTCTCTCTCTGACTCTACTGAATGACTATTGAATAGCCTTTGTTAAACATAGAGTCTGGAAACATCAAACAAGGGGGGGAAAGGAACCATATTTCGGTAATAGAACCAGTTGAAAATATGCGTTGGTACTTAATGAATATGATGTCAGTTCGGTTGTCATCTGAGACATTATGACTGATGACAGGACGACATAAACTGTACCTGGGAAAGTCTACACATTCAAGTTATCAGATTCACATGGAATTGTTGTGCAATTTAAATGTTTGAATATGAAACTATTTGTGAAAAGATTAAATGGAATTTAATATCTTCCAAATGAGATCATTTGGTTTTCATAAGGTTAGAGCTCAGTGGGCCGCCCCTGTGAAGAGACATGGGTTACAAACTATGAAACACACCCTTCTCTCCCTCCAATATATAAGCCCTTGACGAAAATGTAACCTCCTGTTCCGAGGACGATAGGACGACGGTCCATACGTTAAAATGGACTAACATGTCAACTACAGAGCTAAGCCAACCTCAGTGTGAGCTTTGGCTGTGAATGGTTTGAACTTTGAACTCTTATTCACTAAAGAAGTGAGACATTCTAGCCGTAGAGTTAGCAACAGCAGCCGTAAACGTGGGCTAGGAAAGGACAGACGATGCATCCCGTCTACCACACAACGACAACACTACAACGTATCCCGTTCACCACCAGAGACATGCATCAAAGGACAAAGGACACGGCCTTCCATCTACCACCAACCTATTGAAGCGCAGCTCAGAGTAAATATTTATTGCATTTTCCTTTTCCAAATGGGCGGTAATTTAGAATGCATAATATTCTGTATTTACGATAGAGTAGCTGCCTACGGCCCGATAGAGACATAGCTTCTCCCTTTGTTCCTCAAGACTTCCCGCTCTTTCACTCAAACCCAACCCCCTTTCCTTGTGTAACCAGCTGTCATATCTGTTCCGCCCACTATTGATGTTTTCCTTTATGACATAATTTGTAATCAATGTATGCTTCATTCTGTGTATTCAAAGTATGCTTCATTCTATATGTAATTCTGTGTCATTAGTTAGGTATTTAGTAAATATATAATTAAACCCAATTTTGTATTGCTGATTCAACTTGTTAGCCAGGGTTCGTGAAGATAACCAAGAATTCTACAATGTTCAGATGAGACTGAAATAAGGTGACGATTAATATTGACTGCTATTGATGTAAAATATTACTAGGTCTTTAAGAGTTTATTCGGAAGATAACAGCTCTATAAACATTGTTTCGTGGTCCGCCGACTTTCTAGTTATTTGCATTTACATGATTAGCTTAATCAGGTAATATTAATTACAGAGAAATGATTTTATAGAATAGCATGTCATATCACTTAATCCGGCATAGCCAAAGACACGACACCGGACATGAACTTGATCGAACATCTCTGGAGAGACCTTAAAATAGCTGTGTAGCGACACTCCCCATCCGACCTTTCTTCATTTTCTACTATTTTCTACATTGTAGAATAAAAGTGAAGACATCAAATCTATGAAATAATAACACATATCATGCAGTAACCAAAAAAGTGTTAAACAAATCAAAATATATTTTATATTTGAGATTGTTCAAAGTAGCCATCCTTTGCCTTGATGACAGCTTTGCACATGCTTGGCATTCTCTCAAACAGCTTCACCCAGAATGCTTTCCCAATAGTCTTGAAGAAGTTCCAACATATGCTGAGCACTTGTTTGCTGCGTTCCAACTCATCCCAAACCATCTCAATTGGGTTGCGGTCGGGTGATTGTGGAGGCCAGGTCATCTGATGCAGCACTCCATCACTCTCCTTCTTGGTCAAATAGCCCTTACACCGCCTGGAGGTGTGTTGGGTCATTGTCCTTTTGAAAAACGATTTATAGTCCCATGAAGCGCAAACCGCATGGGATGGCGTATCACTGCAGAATGAGGTGGTAGCCATGCTGGTTAAGTGTGCTTTGAATTCTAAATAAATCACATACAGTGTCACCAGCAAAGCACACCCACACCATCACAACTACTCCTCCATGCTTCACGGTGCGAACTACAGATGCGGAGATCATCCATTCACCTACTCTGCGTCTCACAAAGACACGGCGGTTGGAACCAAAAATCTAAAATTTGGACTCAAATTTCCACCGGTCTAATTTCCATTGCTCGTGTTTCTTGGCCCAATATGGAAAAAGCAAGTCCTTAAGTAGTGGTTTCTTTGCAGGAATTCTACCATGAGGGCCTGATTCACGCAGTCTCCTCTGAAGAGTTGATGTTGAGATGTGTCTGTTACTTGAACTCTGTGAATCATTAATCTTGGCTGCAATCTGAGGTGCAGTTAACTCTAATGAACTCATCCTCTGCAACAGAGGAAACTCTGGGTCTTCCTTTCCTGTGGAGATCCTCATGAGAGCCAGTTCCATCATAGCGCTTGATGGTTTTTGCGACAGTCAGATTGACTGACCTACATGTCTTAAAGTAATGATGGACTGTCGTTTCGCTTTGCTTATTTGAGCTGTTCTTGACATAATATGGATTTGGTCTTTTACCATCTTCTGCATACCACCTCTACCTTGTCACAACACAATTGATTGGCTCAAATGCATTAAGAAGGAAAGAAATTCCACAAATATACCTTTAACAAGGCACACTTTTTTGTTTACTACATGATTCCATATATGTTATTTTTTCATGGTTTTGATGTCTTCACTATTAGTCTACAATGTAGAAAAAAGTACATATAAAGAAAAACTCTCCAAACTTTTGACTGGTACTGTTTGTAAATGTTACATTTTCCATTTTTGTATTTATAATACATTTTCAAAAATGTCTAAAAACCAGATTTTGCTTTGTCATTATGGGGTATTGTGTGTAGATTGACGAGGGAAAAACATATTTAATATATTTTTGAATAAGGCTGTAACGTAACAAAATATGGAAAAAGTCAAGGGGTCTGAATTCTTTGCGAATGCACTGTATGCTTCTGAATCAAAAAAGTTTAGCATCTTGATTGTTGACTGACCAATGACCAGTCAGCAGCATTGGAAGCAAAGGTGGGTGAGCACATCCAGATTAGTGACCAGAAAGAAATCGTTTCATTTCCTCCAGTTTTGCCTGGCAAAAAACATAGGAGGCCTACATTTATATTACACATTTAAAATACAGTTTAGCAATCTACTACTGAATCATCTGTGCCAGAACGATAGACTAGACGATAGATTATTTATATATCAGATAGGCCTAGTTTGGGTGGCTACTGGCTATATGTCTAAAGATAAGCAGCTGTGACATCACACTGCCTTCAATATTATAGGATGTAACATTTTCTGGGGATTTATAACAATATTTGTTAGGAAGAACAGGACTACCCGGCTGGCAACAAGCACTCTGCAAGCAGGCTGCCCTTCAAAGTGATGGCGTGGTGGAGACAGAACACGCTTTCAAATCAATCCTGCAACCACTGCTACACGTTGGCCGTATGATTTTGCTTGCGCTGGACTCCAGAGAAGTGACATGACATGGCCCTAATTGATATTGGCTGATAACATGAATGACTTTCAGCTCCAAACGCAGGTGTAAGACACAGTTTATATCTGTAGCCTATCTTGTGCGGGGGTTTGCATATTTTGTACCACTGCTTCTTGGGGTCGTGGGTCAAACATTTTGAAAACCACTGGGATACATGATACTCTCTTAGAAAAATGGGTTCCAAAGGGTTCTTCGGCTATTCCCGTAGGATAACC
The DNA here is from genome assembly GCF_013265735.2 of Oncorhynchus mykiss. Taxonomy (NCBI): domain Eukaryota; kingdom Metazoa; phylum Chordata; class Actinopteri; order Salmoniformes; family Salmonidae; genus Oncorhynchus; species Oncorhynchus mykiss. The sequence continues at coordinate 20,110,152 of NC_048569.1, read as the reverse complement.
CTTTTTGGTTCCAGGTAAAACTTTTTGGTTTCAGGTAGAACCTTTTTGGTTTCAATTTAGAACCCCATGTGGAAAGAGTTCTCCCTGGAACCAAAAAGTTTATTCAAAGGGTTCTCCTATGGGGACAGCCGAAGAACCCTTTTAGGTTCTAGGTAGCACCTCTTCTTCTAAGAGTGTAGCAGCAACAAAATGAGTTGGGTTGGATATAGTAATAGTAGGCAACAGTATTTCTTACAATCTTCTATTTTGACTGTAATTGTGTTGGCCATTGTTAAAAGTGCAGCGTTTATTCCAGTTCAAAATAGTTTTGCTAAATACTAATCTTCAGCACTGTAAAATTAGGCACAAATAGTGTCAATGTATGCGGTGGTACCGCAAACAGCAATCCAGATGCAGATATTGATGGAAATATATTGTCTTGCAGCACTGGGATAATTTTTTTTCCCTTCCTGCAGCTTGTTTCCCTTCCTGGGTTAGCTAGTGTAAATGAGAAAGGGCCCCAGGTCTCCTAGCTCTGCTAGCTTCTGCCTGACACACAGATATACAGTATACCATATGCAGTACTATAATGACTACTCTCACATCCCCTCTTCCTGCTACAATAGAAGTGCTAGCAGGGAGCGACACATTCACAATTCAAAGCCCTTCTCTCCTGTATGTCTATTTTTAACCGTGGCTTTGCTGTACCCCTCTCCCACCAAACCCCACACCCCCTGCTCCTCCTCCATTCGCTGCCTATGTTCAGTGTTCCTGGTCTGGTTTGAACCTGGGCTTTGATAACGAGAAGGCCTTTACAGCTCTGTTTGAAGAGAATAACAGAAGAACCCTAGAACACCAAAGGCTTCAGGATGCTTCTCTATTTTCCTCCTGTCTTGGTTTTAGTTCCTAAATAGCAACGAGCACCGGCTCCTGCAGCAGCAGCTCAGGGAAGAATCCTCTCTCTCTTATTCCTTTCTCACTATATTTTTCACTATTTTGTTTCCTTCTAGGTATATTTCACCAATGAGGCAGGGTGAGATAAGAAGTAATGAGAAGGAGAGTGGAACAGAACGAGAGAAGTACAGAAGGGTGGGCTTAGGTCAAACGTTTAAAGGAAGCTCTGTCGAACAAATTCAGGCATTCATTAGGAGAATATGAGACATGTGAAGGTTTTTTCCACCAGTATTGGGTAATAGGTTTCTTTAGCTAGACAAGTACACACTCACACAGTCTCTTGTGCAATTCAAATGGCACCCTATTCCATATGAAGGGTGCATATGGCTTTGTCAAAAGTAATGACCTACATAAGGAATAGGGTGTCATTTAGAACACATGCTCTGTCTCTATATGCTTAGCTGTACCAGAGTGTTTTGGTCTGTTACTGTAGTGGCCAGAAGGAGGACTCCAATTAACTGACCAACACTCCTCCACTGTGTGTGGATGTGCGCGTGTGTGCGTGCATGTTTGTGTGTGTGCATGTGAGTGTGTTTATGTGTGTGCGTGTCTCCCTCACAGGTTTAGATGATGATAAGCACGCTTCAATTTCCTTGGTGTGTTAGGTACATGGGCGAGACCGTCAGTCAACACTCATCCACTGTCTGAGCCCTGTCAGTCAAGCGGCCTCAGACACACACAAAGATCAACTACTGTAGCCCTGTCTGTACTGTACTGTATACAAAGTACGCAGGCACATCCACTCGTCAATCCAAGATGGCAGCATGTCAAGTCGTTTGTCTGTGACTAGTAGATTTTAACCTACTAATAACCTATTCATTTATGGTGGAGCAAATCTACAATTTCCTTGTTGTGTAGTGCAAACTATTTAGTTTAGCTGGTGTAAAGATCGCGCGTCTCCCTCAACTCAGATACATTTTTGCTACTTGCACTTCTTTACTTTTACCAAAGTAACCCACTCTGGCTGGCCTGGGTTCTATCCTCAGTTTTCCATCCGCGGAGTGTCTCTTCCAAGCTGCACCTCTTTGCTCTCCGCATGTCTGTTAGAGGGAGCTCAACAATCCCCGTTCTCTCAATCGACCCCAACACCCAATCTACTCACGCGCACACACTCGCATACAGACTCATACGTACACTCAGTCCCTCTCTCCCCTTACCTTTCCTTGGCCGCTATTTCTTACATCTCTTAAAGAAAATGACAATTTTCGTGTTATTGCTTTGTGCACCGACTTTACTGAACTCTGGAGTACACAAACATTGTTGCTGGGTGAGTACATCTGACAATGTGCTCTCCCGTCCATTAGACATTGTGTCTGCGGGAACTCTCTTTTTCACTCGGTCCACTAGTCCAAGTACTGATGCATTTGTGGCATGATGTGAACAGTACGAACTTGTGTCACTACCAAAGTCTAATTGTTTTATATGACTATTTTGTATTGTCTGGAAACTCACTTGTAGAATTCGCTTGCAGTAGGTCTCTTAAAAAGAGAAGCCGTGCAAGGTTATTAAACAGAGGTGCTGTCACGTTTTGACCTTTATTTTCCTTTGTTTTGTCTTTATTTAGTATGGTCAGGGCGTGAGTTGGGGTGGGCAGTCTATGTTTTGTGTTTCTATGTTTGCGTTTCTGTTTCGGCCTAGTATGGTTCTCAATCAGAGGCAGGTGTTGTTAGTTGTGTCTGATTGAGAATCACACTTAGGTAGCCTAGATTTCACTGTAGGTTTGTGGGTGTTTGTTTGCTGTGTCAGTGTTTGTGCCACACGGTACTTTTTCGGTTTGGTTAATTTAATGTTATCGCTTATTGTTTTGTATTTCATAGTGTTCAGGCTTTTCTTATTAAAATTTGTCATGAACACTTACCACGCCGCATCTTGGTCCGATCCTTACTCCTCTTCAGATGAAGAGGAGGAAATCTGCCGTTACAGTAACACCCACCAGCAGAGGACCAAGCGGCGTGGTAACAGGAAGCAGCAGCAGCGATGTCAGGACTCCTGGACATGGGAGGACGTTTTGGACGGCAAGGGTTGCTACACATGGGAGGAGATCCTGGCTGGAAGGGATCGCCTCCCATGGGAACAGGTGGAGGCAGCTAGGAGAGCAGAGGCAGCCGGAGAGAGGAGCCAGCGATACAAGGGAACACGGCCAGCAAGGAAGCCCAAGAGGCAGCCCCAAAAATGTCTTAGGGTCAGAGAATCCTAGAATCTAATCCTTAGATCAGAGAAAGCCTGCAAGTCCTGATCTTCTTGATCCTTGCTTTTTAAATCTGGCAGCTGATTTCATAGCTGATACTGTTCAATCTAACCCTGGAATGTAATGAAATTCCAAAGATCTGGAAATCAGCATTTGTCAAAACACTTTTAAAACTTGGAGATCCGACTCTTTTAAACAAGTATAGTCCAATCTCAAAGCTGTGACCCCTGGCGAAAATACTTGAAACCCTTGTTAGAGAACAGCTAAAAGAGTTTTATAATACTAACTCTATTTTATCAATGTACCAATTGGGCTTCAGGAAGAAGCATAGCACAATTACAGCAGCCTTGAAGGTTTTAAATGATATCACTGAAGCCCTTGACAAAAAACAGCACTGTGTCTCACTTTTTATTGATCTCTCTAAGGCTTTTGATACAGTTGATCATGCTATATTGAGGCAGAGATTGTCGAGCATAGGTATTTCGGAGCATGCAGTTGCATGGTTTGATAACTATCTGTCTGATAGAACTCAGTGCACTCAATTTGATGGGCCCATGTCTGTTAAATTGTCTGTCTGTAATAGTGTGCCCCAGGGCTCTGCACTTGGTCCCCTCTTATTCACTATTTATGTAAATAACTGAGACAAAAATTTGCAAATGCTCAAGTTCACTTTTATGCTGATGATACTGTTATTTATTGTTGTGCCTCATCTCCCACAAATGCTTTCCAGAACTTGCAAACTGCTTTTTATACTGTTCAACATACCTTGTGTCAATTTAAGCTTAAGAATAAGGCCTGTTTTTCTTTTGAAGCCAGAAGGAGACTAGTATAAGCAACATTTATGCCTTCACTAGACTATGGGGATATTTTATATATGAATGCTTCCGCTCAGTGTTTGAGATCAATTGACACCCTTTACCATGGAGCATTGAGATTTATTTTACATTGCAAAACCCTTACTCACCCCTGCACTTTATATACAAGGGTTGGCTGGCCTTCTCTAGTAAATCGTAGGCTCAGTCACTGGTATATTTTTATTTACAAAGTCATTTTGGGTGTACTACCATTTTATTTGGGAATATTTATTGTTCAGAAATGTGGTGGGTACTCTCTTTGTTCGCAGGACTTTATCCTGCTAACTGCTCCAAACGTCCAAACTGAATTTGGTAAAAGGGATTTTATTCACTCTGCGCCCTTGGCTTGGAACGCCTTACAAAATACTTTTCAACTGGAAGAACTTGTCCCGATTGGTGTTTTTAAATCATTGATGAAGGATTTTGAGGCTGATTCCCTGACCTGTCAATGTTTTAATTAGCTGTTTTATGATTTTTATATACTCTTGTGAATTCTATGGTTTTACTAGATTACCTATAGTTTTTCATGTTGTCTGTCTGTAATTGTGTAATGACTTGGTGCTGCCTATCTTGGCCAGGATGCTCTTGAAAAAGAGATTTCAAATCTCAATGAGCCCTTCCTGGTTATATAAAGGTTAAATAAAACATTTAAAAAATTAAATACTAGCTTACTTGTATGAGGCGTCCCTGTTCTGTCTGCAGTGTGTTCAGATCCTGCCCCAGACTCCCCTGACCTCGTCTCAGAGACTCGTAGTCCATCTTCAGCTGACCAGCGTGGGCCGACAGTTTGGCCACCTCCTCAGCTAGGTTGACCAGCAGCGCCCGGTCTTGACCTTTCACGGACTTCAGGTCGGTGTCGTGGTCGGTCAGCGAGTGGAGCAGCGATGTCTGCACCCCTTCCAGGCGTAGGAAGTTCCCGTTGTAGTCCGGACAGTTGGGGTCGATGAAGATGTTGATGCGTGAGCCGTCGCCCCTCTCCACGGTTACCAGGGCGTTGGCCTCGTCCGGATTGGTTGAGATGTGGGGTGGGCCGTCAGACATGGGCGGGGCCTGGTAGTGGTTCATGAAGAGGATGGTGCCGGTTGCCGTGACAGCCAGAAGGACGGCGACGAAGAGGAGGATGGTGCACAGGAGGTAGCTGCAGCTCATCCTCTACAGGGAGGGAGGGAAGGTGGGATGGAGGGAGGGACAAAATAAAAGTGGAATGTTAAACCTACAGACAGACATTTTTTGTTCTTGTTGCTCTATAATTGAAGATTAGTGCTGTTTACAGGAATTCAATATTTGAGGCATCACATTTCACAACCCGTCCTTTATTAACTAATGTTTGTTATGAGCAATATCTTTTCCCATAGCTCATTAACCACCATACACTACTTCTGCATCAAAACTGAACCCACCAAAAAATAAACATCAAAAGTCTGAAAGTTGGAAAAAGCCCGATAGAAAACATGTTTTCTGCAACATATGTTGTTTTTGAAGAGAAGAGATACAGTATGTAGCGTATTGAGGAGAATCTGAGCCAGAGTCCCAGTTTAAAATACCTCTGGGGATGAACACAGCAGGGAAACAGGTTCAATTCTCACTCCCACTTCAGAGAGATATAGAGAAGGGAAGAGTGAGAATGGGAGAGAGAAGGGGAGAGAAAGAGAGAGAGGGAGGCAGAACGAGTAAGAAGCAAAGAGAGATAGAAAGTGTGAGAGAGGCAGAGCGAGAGAGAAAGTATGAAGAAAAAAGTGAGAGAGAAAGACATCAAGAGAAGTGTAATTAAAAAGACACTAAAAAAGATTTTACAATTGGGAGCAATCTTGCCACGGTGTATGTGACAATTAAACATATTTTTAGGGCGGCAGGTAGCCTAGCTGTTAGAGATGCGAGAAAGCAACCAGAGGGTTGTCAGTTTTAATCCCAGGTCCAACTAAAAAAATCTGTCAGCAAGTGAGCTGGCAACCAAAGGGTTGCTGGTCTCAAAATTTTAGATGCTATTGCCTGTTGTTGTATCCTTGAGCAAGGCACTTAACCCTCACAGCAACAGCTCCCTGCGCACCAAGTGTGGCAGCACCCGCTCCAAAAACCTGTTTATGTATGTGTGTCTTTCGGAGAGGTTGGGTTTGAAGCGGAAGTGAAATTTCAGTTGGTCCTTGCTTACAATTGACCGATAAAGTGATCTACATCTCTTCATCTTAATGACCATGTGTGTATGGGAGAGAGGAGAGGAGAGAGGTATGTCCTACACTACCACTGTATGATTAACAACTCCTATCTTCCCCATATCCACCTCCACATGATTACACTTATTTCCCACTGGATGATGCACTCATCGGAAGTGTATGTGTGTGCGTGTGTTTGTGTGTGTGTGAGAGTGAGCATGTGTGCACATGACCCTGAGTCATGGTTGTGTGTGTGTGTGTGTGTGTGTGTGTGTGTGTGTGTGTGTGTGTGTGTGTGTGTGTGTGTGTGTGTGTAAGTATGGCTCTGTGTGTGTGCGTGTATGTTTTAGCATGACTGATTTCATACTTAGTGTGTGTATGAGATAATGAATATGTAAATTGGCAGTTGAGGCACAGTGGACCATGCTAATGGCCAGCTAATGGTGTGCTACAGTATGTGATGTTTTATCACTGTGTGTCTCTCTGTGGTATACACCCTGTTTTCCAGAGAGCCACTTCTTCATCACTGTGTTTATTCATAGCCTCCCAGCACAGATGTGGACGTCATGGCTCTCTCTGTGTGTGTGTGTGTGTGTGTGTGTGTGTGTGTGTGTGTGTGTGTGTGTGTGTGTGTGTGTGTGTGTGTGTGTGTGTGTGTGTGTGTGTGTGTCTCTGTGTGTTCACTCCCAGTGTATTTCTGCTGTGTTAGGAGGAGACACTTCTATTCAGTAATTCTCAGTTTCATGAACACACATTCAGTACATATACAGAGCTGACATATGCACCCAAACTCATTGGGGAGGAACAAAGCCCAGAGGCGCATAACACAAACAATAGTTTGACTCCTGACAACAACAGAGTCTGGGAGTAGAGGAGGCTGCTGGTTAGGGAAGGAAAATGGTGGGGACAGATGCGCCTGGAGAGAGAGCCATTCTCCAGCTGCTACAGGATGACAGGACTTCTCTGTTTACATACGAACACACACATACTGACGCCACATACTGTACACACACACACACACGTGCCCAAGCTGTGTTGCGTTATGTGGTTGCATCACTTCTTTTTCCAAGCCCAGATGCAGTAAGTCAGGATGCAGCTCCGGGGCATCTTTTCACGCATCACAATTAGTTGTCTGTTTTCTCTCAGTCGACATGCAGGCAAAGAACAATCCAATTTCATTCTGCATGTCAAGCAGCGTTTGTGTCTGTGGTGTGTGTGAGTACCAGTGTGCATTTATGTGTGTGTTTGCACGTGCTTTATATGTCAATTACATAAGTATTCACACCCTTAGATCAATACTTAGTAGAAGCACCTTTGGCAGCGATTACAACTGTGAATCTTTCTGGGTAAGTCTCACAGAGTGAGTCCATGCAATGTATTTTTAAATGTATTTATTATTTAATTTAACCAGGCAAGTCAGTTAAGAACAAATACTTATTTACAATGACGGCCTACACCAGCAAACCTGTACGACGCTGGGCCAATTGTGCGCTGACCTATGGGACCCAATCACGGCCAGTTGTGATACAGCCTGGAATCGGACTAGGGTGTCTGTAGTGATGCCTCTAGCACTGAGATGCAGTGCCTTAGACCACTACATCACTCAGGAGCCCTTACTATGTGAGTTGTTAAGGAAATGTTTACCCCTTAACTTATTTAGGCTTGCCATAAAAAAGGGGTTGAATACTTATTGACAATACATTTTAGCTTGAACGTTTAATTAATAAGTAAAAATGTCAAAAAACACTATTCCACTTTGAAATTACGGAGTACTGTTTGTAGGCAGTGGGGGGGTCCTTAATGTTTTGTACACTCAGTGTATTATTTAGTTATTGGGGGATCTCTCAATAATCACAATAGCACATTGATATTAGCCATTGACACACATCAAAGCTAAGCAAGAAATGGTTAAAACCCTGGATGGGAGACCAGCACATACAGGCAGAGCGGAAAGGGGGAGATGGATAGACAAGGAGATGGTGATCTAAGCGGATCTACGTTCTTTAACGTGTGACACACAAGGGAAGGAACAAATATAACACCTTCACCCCGCCTTCTCCCCCTTACACCTCTTACATACAGTACTACATCCACTCAGAGAGACCCACCCCCAAACACACAATACAATTTATGTCTGTATAATTCCATTGAGCCAAGCTAAACCACTCAAACCCTGTCTAAACAGTGCTTTTGTTAATGAGTCTCTCCATCTCTCAGTAGGAAGCCACTCGGTAATTACTGACTGGATTCAGTCTCTCTCTCTCTCTCCCTCTCTCTCTAAATTCAAAGGGGCTCTTTCTCTCTCTGCCCCCCTCTCTCTCGCTCTCTCTCAATTCAGTTACATTCAATTCAAGGGCTTTATTGACATGGGAAACATATGTTAACATTGCCAAAGCAAGTGAAATAGATAATAAACAAAAGTGAAATAAACAATACAAATTAACAGTAAACATTACACTCACAGAAGTTCCAAAAGAATAAAGACATTTCAAATGTCATATTATGTCTATATACAGTGTTGTAGTGATGTGGGTGGTTTATCTCTCTGTAGGTGATGGCTTGTTATGGAAGGTTTGGGAATCGCTTCCTTTTAGGTGGTTGTAGAATTTAACGTCTCTTTTCTGGATTTGGATAATTATCGGGTATCGGCCTAATTCTGCTCTGTATGCATTATTTTGTGTTTTACGTTGTACACAGGGGATAATTTTGCAGAATTCTGCATGCAGAGTTTCAATTTGGTGTTTGTCCAATTTTGTGAATTCTTGGTTGGTGAGCGGACCCAAGACCTCACAACCATGAAGGGCAATGGGTTCTATAACTGATTCAAGTATTTTCAGCCAGATCCTCTCTCTTTATGTCCCCCCACCCCCCATGGGATGAGAGAGGACACACACTGGGAGGTAGGACCACCACTGGGATGTAGGACCACTGTCCTCCTATACCACAGCAGCAGACACATCCTAGGCTGATGGCTGGATGACGGTCTTCATCCGGTCATTAGATAAGTAGAAAACCATTAGAGATACACAATGATTGATGGCATCTTAATTGGGGAGCACGGGCTCGTGGTAGCGGCTGGAGCGGAATAGGTAGAATGGTATCGAATACATGGTTTTCATATGTTTGATGCCATTTCATTAACTCCATTCCAGCCATTATTATGAGCAGTTCTCCCCTCAGCGGCCTCCTGTGATGCACTCACACACATGCAGACACACGCACCCACATTCTATCTTTTTACATACAGAGCCCACAGACCTCCACACACGCATATTCTGTACCATCCCACACGTACTCAGATCCTGTTACAATAATTTCCGTCTTTATGTGCAAAGCAGCACAAGCTTAATCCACGGTTAATTTAGGTATTTCTTTAGAGTCAAGGTTTACCACCTCTTCTGCTCTGCACTCAGATGTGACTTTTAATATCTGATAATCCCCTGAACGCGATCACCATGGTGATGGAGACACTGATGGGGCAAGGAGGGCATTGTGAAGGAGCGCTAATCCTCCATGTAGATGAGCTCCTCAGTATTCATCCTGCTCTCCTCAGATAGAAAAAGAGAGAGTGACAGGGACGGGGCGAGGGGGAGGTGGAGTGAGGGATGGATGAGGAATGAAACATGGAGAAAGAGAAAGCGAGACAGGCAAAGACAGAGAGAGCATACATATGCCATTAGAACCCTTGAGCCGCGCCGAGCTGTTCTGTACAGCTAATGACAGGGACATGCTTTAGTCATCCTCTCCTCTCATATCCTTTCCTCTCTTCTCCTCTCCACTCTCCTCCCCTCTCCTCTTTACTCCTCTCCTATCCTCTCCACTCATATCCTCTCTTCTTCTCTCCTATCCTTTCCTCTCCCTCATATCCGCTCTCCTCTCCTCTCCTCTTCATGAGGACACTTCAAATCTCCATCTGTGACAATGGTTGAAATAAGAACTTGGTGAACCAATGTAATTGTGCCTGAGACCTAAAGACTCACCTTAGCTTTAGTCACATGATGAGCTATATTAAACTAGACATCCAAACATAAATGCATTTCACCACAAATAGAAAATACCATATAATGAACCATTATTTTAAGAAGTAAGAGCTAACCTGTTAGAAATTATCATTATAATACATTATTTCATAGTGTGAATTGTATGGTAAAAGATTGCAGGTTGGGCGATAGTATATGTTTTGGTGTATGTGAGATATCAAGGTGTGTTCTAAGTGTGTGTATGTGTGTGTGTCTGTGTGAGTCTGTGTCTTACCTTGGTGGGTGATGGGGTCTCTCTGACTGTGTCTGAGTCTGACCAGCGGTGTTTAAGCTGGGAGGTGCTGGGTACACACTCACAGAACGTCTGCATGGAACAAACAAGCAAACCAGTGTTGTTGTGTTTGCCGTTGTTTCATTTTACATGCTTAGATATTATACACTGAACAAAATATAAACGCAACATACAACAATTTCAAAGATTTTACGGAGATACAGTTCATATAAGGAAATCATTAACTTAAAATAAATACATTAGGCCCTGATCTATGGGTTTCACATGACTGGGAATACAGATATGCATCTGTTCCTCACAGATTCACTACCTGACCAATAGTATGTGGACACCTGATCGTCGAACATTTCATTCCAAAATTATGGGCATTAATATGGAGTTGGTGCCCCCTTGGCAGCTATAACAGCCTCCACTCTTCTGGGAAGGCTTTCCACTAAATGTTGGAACACTGCAGCAGAGACTTGCTTCCATTCAGCCACAAGAGGTCAGGCACTTATGTTGGGCTGTTACACCTGGCTCGCAGTCGGTGTTCCAATTCATCCCAAAGGTGTTCGATGGGGTCGAGGTCAGGGCTCTGTGCAGACCAGTCAAGTTCTTCCACAAAAATCTCGACAAACCATTTCAATATGGACCTTTATTTGTGCACAGGGGAATTGTCATGCTGAAACAGGAAAGGGTCTTCCCCAAACTGTTGCCACAAAATTGGAAGCAGAGAATGGTCTAGAATGTCATTGTATGCTGTAGGGTTAAGATATCCCTTCACTAGATATAAGGGGCTCGAACCATGAAAAACAGCCCCAGACCATTATTCCTCCTACACTAAACTTTACAGTTGGCACTATGCATTGGGGCAGGTAGCGTTCTCCTGGCATCCGCCAAACCCAGATTCGCGGCATGCCAGATGGTGAAGCATAATTTATCACTCCAGAGAATGCGTATCCACTGCTCCAGAGTCCAGTGGTGGCAAGCTTTACATCACTCCAGCCGATGCTTGGCATTGTGCATGGTGATCGTAGGCTTGTGTGAGGCTGCGCGGCCATGGAAACCCATTTCATGAAGCTACCGACGAACAGTTATTGTGCTGATATTGCTTCCAGAGGAAGTTTGGAACTCGGTAGTGAATGTTGCAACCGAGGACAGATGATTTTTATGCGCTATGCGTTTCAGCTGAGCCGTAGTTGCTCCTAGACATTTCCACTTACCGGGGCAGCTCTAGCAGGGCAGAAATTTTATGAACTGACTTGTTGGTTATCTTGACAAAGGAGAAATGCTCACTAACAGGGATGAAAACAAATTTGTGCACAAAATATGAGAGAAATAACTTTTTAGTATGTTGGGAACATTTCTGGGATCTTTTATTTCAGCTCATGAAACATGTTACCAACACTTTACATGTTGCATTTGTATTTTTGTTCAGTGTAGTATAATAGTAAGCTTTTGGTTGTAAGATACTGCAGAAGGGTCAGTTATTGGACCAGAAATCATAACTCCACTCCATCAATGACCAAACCAAGACCCAAGACTGCAAATCAAATCAAAATTTTACTTCATCAATGATCCAAACCAAAAGCACTGTTGTTGTTATATATTATAGTAATACACACGTAAAAACTAGCAATCACAAACAAGTACCAGGAAGAGGAGCACGGGAATTACTCTGTCAAAGATTCCATGTCACTGCTGAATGTATTTATAATTGTGCTGCTAAATATCTCTACTAATATTAAGGTTACTGGCCATATCCGAAATCTGGCTTACCTACTACTTACTTAAACGGCATGCTGTGTACTAATCGTACTACATACTATTTAGTACGGACTGTTTAGTAAAAAGTTTAAGAAATGTAGTAAGCCCAAATGTCATGCAACATATTCAACTCATCCATACTCTGAAGACGTCATCTAATGCGCAATTGTCCTGAATCCCACAATTCGTTCATTTTGGTAGAGCACGTCCCCTTATCTGATTATCAGCTGTTGTCGAACACACTTAGGTCTCGAAAGAGGATTCTCTTCCTCAGTAGTGTGCAGTGAATTCTACTAGATGAAAACCCGAAATGAGTATGACATCCTGACATTTAAAGCATACTCAATTTCAGAAATGTCACATACTATAATGTTATATTTTTGCATACCCAAAATGTCTACTATTTAGAACACAAGTGTGGGTATCAGGACACTGTGTGTGTGTGTGCGTGCGCATGTGTGTCCGTGCGTGTTTGTTTGTGTGTGTGCATACATGCCTGCATGTGTGTTCGTGTGTGTGCACATGCGTGTGTGTGGGGGCTGCAGAAAGTGAAATGAGGGTAATTATGATAGGGTTATGTCCTAGCTGAGGGAGAGTACATGCCGTCCCTGACCTTCTACACACACCATTGAGCTGACCAATTAGAACAATTGAAAACACTGTCAGGACAAAGCTCAGGCCAACAAACTCACAGTGGTGCAGACAGAGGATGGTACAACAGGAGTACATGAGTTGGGGTGTTTGCTTAGTGTGTAACTTGTTGGTGTAGGGGTGTAGTCAGTGTAGTCAGTATAGTCCGTGTTTCTATGTGTGAATGAATGTGTAGCCTGGGGAATCGGAACAAGACTAGACTATGTGCAGTGGTCGTCTGTGTGTTGGCTGCTACTGTAGGTATGATAGTACAGTATGCAGTTCACACAATGTTGATGGCCCTATCACCTCTCTACTCTGAGTACACCTACCAGGGGTGAGGGAGAGAAAGTAATGGGGAGGGAAAGAGACGGAGTGAGAGAGAGGCCCTGCTGAATCCTGATGAGTTTAGCATGAAAATCTAGAAACCTGTTCCGCACACAGACTAGCAAACACACATGGATGTTACACACTGATGCTGGACAACTCTGTTACACACTGAGGCTGGACAACTCTGTTACACACTGAGGCTGGACAACTCTGTTACACAGTGAGGCTGGACAACTCTGTTACACAGTGAGTCTGGACAACTCTGTTACACACTGAGGCTGGACAACTCTGTTACACACTGAGGCTGGACAACTCTGTTACACACTGAGGCTGGACAACTCTGTTACACACTGAGGCTGGACAACTCTGTTACACAGTGAGGCTGGACAACTCTGTTACACACTGAGGCTGGACAACTCTGTTACACACTGAGGCTGGACAACTCTGTTACACACTGAGGCTGGACAACTCTGTTACACACTGAGGCTGGACAACTCTGTTACACACTGAGGCTGGACAACTCTGTTACACACTGAGGCTGGACAACTCTGTTACACACTGAGGCTGGACAACTCTGTTACACACTGAGGCTGGACAACTCTGTTACACACTGAGGCTACACATCTCTGTTACACACTGAGGCTGGACACTGAGGCTGGACACCAAAAAAGCCGATACTGATTAGTCGGCCGATTTTTATTTTATTTCTTTGTAATAATGACAATTACAACAATACTGAATGAACACTTATTTTAACTTAATATAATACATCAATAAAATCAATGTGCCATGTAAGAAAGCTAATGTTTAAGTTCTTTGCTCAGAACATGAGAACATATGAAAGCTGGTGGTTCCTTTTAACATGAGTCTTCAATATTCCCAGGTAAGAAGTTTTAGGTTGTAGTTATTATAGGAATTATAGGACTTTTTCCGTCTATACCATTTGTATTTCATTAACCTTTGACTATTGGATGTTCTTATAGGCACTTTAGTATTGCCAGTGTAACAGTATAGCTTCCATCCCTCTCCTCACCCCTATCTGGGCTCGAACCAGCAACACAACGACAACAGCCACCATCAAAGCAGCGTTACCCATGCAGAGCAAGGGGAACAACTACTAGAAGGCTCAGAGCAAGTGACGTTTGAAACGCTATTAGCGTGCGCTAACTAGCTAGCCATTTCACTTCGATTACACCAGCCTCATCTCGGGAGTTGATAGGCTTGAAGTCATAAACAGTGCAATGCTTGATGCACAACGAAGAGCTGCTGGCAAAATGCACAAAAGTGATGTTTGAATGAATGTTTACGCGTCTGCTTCTGCCTGCCACCGCTCAGTCAGATACTTAGATACTTGTATGCTTGTATGCTCAGTCAGATTATATGCAACACAGGACACGCTAGATAATATCTAGTAATATCATCAAACATGTGTAGTTAACTAGTGATTATGATTGTTTTTTATAAGATAAGTTTAATGCTAGCTAGCAACTTACCTTGGCTTACTGCATTCGCGTAACAGGCAGTCTCCTTGTGGAGTGCAACGAGAGAGGCAGGTCGTTATTGCGTTGGACGAGTTAACTGTAAGGTTGCAATATTGGATCCTCCGAGATGACAAGGTGAAAATCTGTGGTTCTGCCCCTGAATGAGGCAGTTAACCCACCGTTCCTAGGCCGTCATTGAAAATAAGAATGTGTTCTTAACTGACTTGCCTAGTTAAATAAAGGTATAAATAATAATAATAATAATAATCATATTTAAAAAAAATACAAATCGGCAAATCGATTTCCGATTGTTATGAAAACTTGAAATCGGCCCTAATTAATCGTCCATTCTGATTAATCGGTCGACCTCTATTACACAGTGAGGCTGGCAACTCTGTTACACAGTGAGGCTGGACAACTCTGTTACACACTGAGGCTGGACAACTCTGTTACACACTGAGGCTGCATAATGTGTTTTCATATAGACACCATGAATATAAATTAAACCCAATACACATTATGCTTATGTTTATAATCAAATCCCCCTTGCACACACAAACCTCAACACAGCATAGACAAAAAGGTAGGTAGCATCGCCATGTTGCACACCCAGGCCTGGCTGATCCAGAACACGTCCTCTCCTCATCATTACAATGGACAGCACGTCTCACGGCTTTA